>NC_054706.1:460512-632490 GCF_016097555.1 Gigantopelta aegis | reverse complement strand
TTTATTGACAGATATAGGTGGTTAAAATATCACGTGGTAGTCACGAGTCTGCTGTGGGTTGTTGTTGTTTATTGACAGATATAGGTGGTTAAAATATCACGTGGTAGTCACGAGTCTGCTGTGGGTTGTTGTTGTTTATTGACAGATATGGTTGTTGTTGTTTATTGACAGATATAGTTGGTTAAAATATCACGTGGTAGTCACGCGTCTGCTGTGGGTTGTTGTTGTTTATTGACAGATATAGGTGGTTAAAATATCACGTGGTAGTCACGAGTCTGCTGTGGGTTGTTGTTGTTGTTTATTTACAGATATAGGTGGTGCTCTACACTAAGTCACATCGTCTTGATCTACAGAAGAAAGTTAAAGTTTGTTTTCTTTAATAACAACACTACTAGAGCACAATGATTCATCAGCTATTGGATGTCAAACATTGGGTAGTTTTCACATATAGTCACATGAAACAACATTTTATGACAACAAGCACTGTCACATTTATAACCAATGGCAGGGGAGGTAGTGTTAACCGTGTCTTGTGTCTGACTTATTCATTCAACCAGGTGTGGAATTAAGAAAATTGGCAAGTGTTAATGTACTAGATATAGGCCTGTCCTGTGTCTTGACATATTCATTCAGCCAGGTTTGTGAACAAGTGTTAATGTATTAGATATAGGCCTGTCTTGTCTCCTGATTTATTCCTTTAACCAGGTTTGTGAACAAGTGTTAATGTACTAGATATAGGCCTGTCTTGTCTCTAGATTTATTCTTTTAGCCAGGTTTGTGAAGAAGAACACGATGAATACATACTACAAGTAAATACATTCTAATAATGATGAGCGAATACCGGCTCCCAGCTGTCTGGTTTCCCTCCCTAATGAAGCTAATTCTGTAATCATGGCAGACCCCGAATGATGTGTCATTTGGTAACCACACAGCCGGCTCAGACCTGATCAATGGAATTTGTCGGTGATAAGTCAAGGCAATTCGATGCTCATACTGATACCGTTTTCCAAATATTTATTTTCTGTTACAAAAACTAGGTTTAGATTTACTTTGAATAGGCCACACTGTACACATATGCATGTACACAGTTTTCAATACAAGTAATTTTACTCAGTAAACCATATTGAAAACATTTCAACATTAAAACACTTTGTTTAAAGCTAATTTTTCTCTGGTGAATCTTGGAGTGTTTGTGGTTGAGTGGCGAGTGTATGGTGTCGCAAATGTATATTCAAAGAAAATCAGTGGCTGAGAAATTGTAAAGATTTGTAAGTCATTTAAAATTAGTTTAACCAAGCTATAATGGATTTTAATGACAGATATATGCAGTGTATTTACAGGATATTACATTTGCATACGTGTCGGAACAGATATTGTGGGTAAATCCAGGACTTAACGTAGACAAATGTTACTGTTAGCGATTTGATGAATTGTGTTAGCCAAATGACAGTGAACTAAGTAAATATTTAAAACAGGTTAATGTGTAGTCAAGGGCAATAACTTAACACTAGGGTAGGTGGTGTTATATTTGTTAGTCCGTACTTAAAATATGTATAGTATACAATACTTTTTTATGTTTGCTGTGTGTAGTTAAACTATAGAACATATGGCATAATGTTCAATAAATTTCATTTCATTTATTGAATTTATTGTGTTATTCCCCATTGACGAAGGTTTAATCAAATCTTGCATTTTTTAACAAGACAGTTCATGGCGAGAGTCATAGACAATGACAGTAATATTTGTATCGCTATGGTTACACAATAAATGGACTGTAATAAAAATGTTGAGAGCTGGGTTTTTTATGAAAAGTCACCATGTGCTGTCTTGTTTGTGTAAGGTACATATAACAGAATCATTATAAATGATCAACATGAATAGCCTGTATTACACATCAGTAGCAGGTTTTTCTTTTCCTGGACTATATATAGATGTGCTCCAGTTGTGGTGTGTGGGTGTAGGTAATTTCTGACATGCTTCATCAGACAACTGTTCAAGCACAGCTGTCATAGACACATCCTGGGACTTTGTAAGAGTTCGGTCAATGTCAGAGTGTTCCAATGACCAGCCATGTATCCATATATGGTAGATATTTAACATCTCAGTGCCCTAATGAACTGAGCAGCTGGATGTCCAGAGCTGTCATTGAAGACATGTAATCTGTTCTGCCATGCATTCTATAATAGTGTCCAGAGCTGTCATTGAAGACATGTAATCTGTTCTGCCATGCATTCTATAATAGTGTCCAGAGCTGTCATTGAAGACATGTAATCTGTTCTGCCATGCATTCTATAATAGTGTCCAGTGCTGTCATTGAAGACATGTAATCTGTTCTGCCATGCATTCTATGATAGTGTCCAGAGCTGTCATTGAAGACATGTAATCTGTTCTGCCATGCATTCTATGATAGTGTCCAGAGCTGTCATTGAAGACATGTAATCTGTTCTGCCATGCATTCTATGATAGTGTCCAGAGCTGTCATTGAAGACATGTAATCTGTTCTGCCATGCATTCTATAATAGTGTCCAGAGCTGTCATTGAAGACATGTAATCTGTTCTGCCATGCATTCTATAATAGTGTCCAGTGCTGTCATTGAAGACATGTAATCTGTTCTGCCATGCATTCTATAATAGTGTCCAGAGCTGTCATTGAAGACATGTAATCTGTTCTGCCATGCATTCTATAATAGTGTCCAGTGCTGTCATTGAAGACATGTAATCTGTTCTGCCATGCATTCTATAATAGTGTCCAGAGCTGTCATTGAAGACATGTAATCTGTTCTGCCATGCATTCTATAACAGTGTCCAGAGCTGTCATTGAAGACATGTAATCTGTTCTGCCATGCATTCTATAACAGTGTCCAGAGCTGTCATTGAAGACATGTAATCTGTTCTGCCATGCATTCTATACTAGTAGTTTGTAGTCTGCATGCTGCCCAGTAGTCCATCTCCATTGGCCACTGTGCAGGGTTTGATGTAGAATGCAAACTCTTATTTCAATCAAATTTAAATCAGTGTATCTCCACTATCATACTAATAATTAGAATCACTGAAACCTATCAAAATGTTTAAAATAATTTTGCCACTGGCAAGGATGAGGGTTTATAGGTATCTTTTATTTCTGATTTTCTCCAGGAAGCAAATAGTAAAACTGGTCTATGTTGCCATAGTAAATATACCAGTATTATGTGTCAATAAATAACTACTGGTTACTTTTAGCCAGCTCCTGATTTACGCTCATAGGTCACAGTGTATGGGAGACAATTCTGACGTTGAAATTAGTTTGTGTGTAAGTTTGCCATGATTCTGTGTGTGTTTGAGTCCCATGGGCTGCCATGTTTGGGTCGATGTTCTACCATCAGCCAGGCTGGGTGAGATATAAATGAAATTACTTGACCTACTGGAATGAGTCGTCTAAGAACTGAGCTCATGGGCGGACGTCTCCAGCTCAGCGCGGCTCGACAAGGACAGTGATGGATTACTGGCGGTGCGGGAAGATGAGCAGCAAGAAGAGTTTGGGGATTTTCATTTTGTTTAATGACACCACTAGAGCACATTGATTGGCAATTGGATGTCAAACATTTGGTCATTTTAACATATAGTCTTAGAGAGGAAACCCACTACAGTTGTTCATTAGTAGCAAGGGATCTTGTATATGCACAATCCCACAGAAAGGAAAGAACATATCACAACCTTTGATATATCAGTCGTGGAGCACTGGCTGGAATGAGAGATAACCCAATGGGCCCACCAATGGGGTTTGATATATCAGTCGTGGAGCACTGGCTGGAATGAGAGATACCCCAATGGGCCCACCGATGGGGATTGATATATCAGTCGTGGAGCACTGGCTGGAATGAGAGATAACCCAATGGGCCCACCAATGGGGTTTGATATATCAGTCGTGGAGCACTGGCTGGAATGAGAGATAACCCAATGGGCCCACCGATGGGGATTGATATACCAGTCGTGGAGCACTGGCTGGAATGAGAGATAACCCAATGTGCCCACCGATGGGGATTGATATACCAGTCGTGGAGCACTGGCTGGAATGAGAGATAACCCAATGGGTCCACCGATGGGGATTGATATACCAGTCGTGGAGCACTGGCTGGAATGAGAGATAATCCAATGGGCCCACCGATGGGGATTGATATATCAGTCGTGGAGCACTGGCTGGAATGAGAGATAACCCAATGGGCCCACCGATGGGAATTGATATATCAATCGTGGAGCACTGGCTGGAATGAGAGATAACCCAATGGGCCCACCGATGGGGATTGATATACCAGTCGTGGAGCACTGGCTGGAATGAGAGATAACCCAATGGGCCCACCGATGGGGATTGATATATCAGTCGTGGAGCACTGGCTGGAATGAGAGATAACCCAATGGGCCCACCGATGGGGATTGATATATCAGTCGTGGAGCACTGGCTGGAATGAGAGATACCCCAATGGGCCCACCGATGGGGATTGATATATCAGTCGTGGAGCACTGGCTGGAATGAGAGATAACCCAATGGGCCCACCGATGGGGATTGATATATCAGTCGTGGAGCACTGGCTGGAATGAGAGATACCCCAATGGGCCCACCGATGGGGTTTGATATATCAGTCGTGGAGCACTGGCTGGAATGAGAGATACCCCAATGGGCCCACCGATGGGGATTGATATATCAGTCGTGGAGCACTGGCTGGAATGAGAGATACCCCAATGGGCCCACCGATGGGGATTGATATATCAGTCGTGGAGCACTGGCTGGAATGAGAGATAACCCAATGGGCCCACCGATGGGGATTGATAGACCAGTCGTGGAGCACTGGCTGGAATGAGAGATAACCCAATGGGCCCACCGATGGGGATTGATATATCAGTCGTGGAGCACTGGCTGGAATGAGAGATAACCCAATGGGCCCACCGATGAGGTTTGATATACCAGTCGTGGAGCACTGGCTGGAATGATCGAAAGATAACCCAATGGGCCCACCGATGAGGTTTGATATACCAGTCGTGGAGCACTGGCTGGAATGATCGAAAGATAACCCAATGGGCCCACCGATGGGGATTGATATACCAGTCGTGGAGCACTGGCTGGAATGAGAGATAACCCAATGGGCCCACCGATGGGGATTGATATACCAGTCGTGGAGCACTGGCTGGAATGAGAGATAACCCAATGGGCCCACTGATGGGGATTGATATATAAGTCGTGGAGCACTGGCTGGAATGAGAGATAACCCAATGGGCCCACCGATGGGGTTTGATATGTCAGTCGTGGAGCACTGGCTGGAATGAGAGATAACCCAATGGGCCCACCGATGGGGTTTGATATATAAGTCGTGGAGCACTGGCTGGAATGAGAGATAACCCAATGGGCCCACCGATGGGGATTGATATATCAGTCGTGGAGCACTGGCTGGAATGAGAGATAACCCAATGGGCCCACCGATGGGGATTGATATAACAGTCGTGGAGCACTGGCTGGAATGAGAGATACCCCAATGGGCCCACCGATGGGGATTGATATATCAGTCGTGGAGCACTGGCTGGAATGAGAGATAACCCAATGGGCCCACCGATGGGGTTTGATATATCAGTCATGGAGCACTGGATGGAATGAGAGATACCCCAATGGGCCCACCGATGGGGATTGATATATCAGTCGTGGAGCACTGGCTGGAATGAGAGATAACCCAATGGG
Organism: Gigantopelta aegis; assembly: GCF_016097555.1. Taxonomy (NCBI): domain Eukaryota; kingdom Metazoa; phylum Mollusca; class Gastropoda; order Neomphalida; family Peltospiridae; genus Gigantopelta; species Gigantopelta aegis. The sequence continues at coordinate 626,786 of NC_054706.1, read as the reverse complement.
CCCACCGATGGGGATTGATATACCAGTCGTGGAGCACTGGCTGGAATGAGAGATAACCCAATGGGCCCACCGATGGGGATTGATATACCAGTCGTGGAGCACTGGCTGGAATGGGAGATAACCCAATGGGCCCACCGATGGGGATTAATATACCAGTCGTGGAGCACTGGCTGGAATGAGAGATAACCCAATGGGCCCACCGATGGGATATATCAGTCGTGGAGCACTGGCTGGAATGAGAGATAACCCAATGGGCCCACCGATGGGGATTGATAGACCAGTCGTGGAGCACTGGCTGGAATGAGAGATAACCCAATGGGCCCACTGATGGGGATTGATATATCAGTCGTGGAGCACTGGCTGGAATGAGAGATAACCCAATGGGCCCACCGATGAGGTTTGATATACCAGTCGTGGAGCACTGGCTGAATGATCGAAAGATACCCCAATGGGCCCACCGATGGGGATTGATATATCAGTCGTGGAGCACTGGCTGGAATGAGAGATACCCCAATGGGCCCACCGATGGGGTTTGATATATCAGTCGTGGAGCACTGGCTGGAATGAGAGATACCCCAATGGGCCCACCGATGGGGATTGATATATCAGTCGTGGAGCACTGGCTGGAATGAGATATAACCCAATGGGCCCACCGATGGGGATTGATATACCAGTCGTGGAGCACTGGCTGGAATGAGAGATAACCCAATGGGCCCACCGATGGGGATTGATATACCAGTCGTGGAGCACTGGCTGGAATGAGAGATAACCCAATGGGCCCACCGATGGGGATTGATATACCAGTCGTGGAGCACTGGCTGGAATGAGAGATAACCCAATGGGCCCACCGATGGGGATTGATATACCAGTCGTGGAGCACTGGCTGGAATGAGAGATAACCCAATGGGCCCACCGATGGGGTTTGATATACCATTCGTGGAGCACTGGCTGGAATGATCGAGAGATAACCCAATGGGCCCACCGATGGGGATTGATATATCAGTCGTGGAGCACTGGCTCGAATGAGAGATAACCCAATGGGCCCACCGATGGGGATTGATATATCAGTCGTGGAGCACTGGCTGGAATGAGAGATAACCCAATGGGCCCACCGATGGGATATATCAGTCGTGGAGCACTGGCTGGAATGAGAGATAACCCAATGGGCCCACCGATGGGGATTGATAGACCAGTCGTGGAGCACTGGCTGGAATGAGAGATAACCCAATGGGCCCACCGATGGGGATTGATATACCAGTCGTGGAGCACTGGCTGGAATGAGAGATAACCCAATGGGCCCACCGATGGGGATTGATATATCAGTCGTGGAGCACTGGCTGGAATGAGAGATAACCCAATGGGCCCACCGATGAGATTTGATATACCAGTCGTGGAGCACTGGCTGGAATGAGAGATAACCCAATGGGCCCACCAATGGGGTTTGATATGTCAGTCGTGGAGCACTGGCTGGAATGAGAGATAACCCAATTGGCCCACCGATGGGGTTTGATATATAAGTCGTGGAGCACTGGCTGGAATGAGAGATAACCCAATGGGCCCACCGATGGGGATTGATATATCAGTCGTGGAGCACTGGCTGGAATGAGAGATAACCCAATGGGCCCACCGATGGGGATTGATATAACAGTCGTGGAGCACTGGCTGGAATGAGAGATAACCCAATGGGCCCACCGATGGGGTTTGATATGTCAGTCGTGGAGCACTGGCTGGAATGAGAGATAACCCAATTGGCCCACCGATGGGGTTTGATATATAAGTCGTGGAGCACTGGCTGGAATGAGAGATAACCCAATGGGCCCACCGATGGGGATTGATATATCAGTCGTGGAGCACTGGCTGGAATGAGAGATAACCCAATGGGCCCACCGATGGGGATTGATATAACAGTCGTGGAGCACTGGCTGGAATGAGAGATACCCCAATGGGCCCACCGATGGGGATTGATATATCAGTCGTGGAGCACTGGCTGGAATGAGAGATAACCCAATGGGCCCACCGATGGGGTTTGATATATCAGTCGTGGAGCACTGGCTGGAATGAGAGATACCCCAATGGGCCCACCGATGGGGATTGATATATCAGTCGTGGAGCACTGGCTGGAATGAGAGATAACCCAATGGGCCCACCGATGGGGATTGATATACCAGTCGTGGAGCACTGGCTGGAATGAGAGATAACCCAATGGGCCCACCGATGGGGATTGATATACCAGTCGTGGAGCACTGGCTGGAATGAGAGATAACCCAATGGGCCCACCGATGGGGATTGATATACCAGTCGTGGAGCACTGGCTGGAATGAGAGATAACCCAATGGGCCCACCGATGGGGATTGATATATCAGTCGTGGAGCACTGGCTGGAATGAGAGATAACCCAATGGGCCCACCGATGGGGATTGATAGACCAGTCGTGGAGCACTGGCTGGAATGAGAGATAACCCAATGGGCCCACCGATGGGGATTGATATATCAGTCGTGGAGCACTGGCTGGAATGAGAGATAACCCAATGGGCCCACCGATGGGGTTTGATATACCAGTCGTGGAGCACTGGCTGAATGATCGAAAGATACCCCAATGGGCCCACCGATGGGGATTGATATATCAGTCGTGGAGCACTGGCTGGAATGAGAGATACCCAAATGGGCCCACCGATGGGGTTTGATATATCAGTCGTGGAGCACTGGCTGGAATGAGAGATACCCCAATGGGCCCACCGATGGGGATTGATATATCAGTCGTGGAGCACTGGCTGGAATGAGATATAACCCAATGGGCCCACCGATGGGGATTGATATACCAGTCGTGGAGCACTGGCTGGAATGAGAGATAACCCAATGGGCCCACCGATGGGGATTGATATACCAGTCGTGGAGCACTGGCTGGAATGAGAGATAACCCAATGGGCCCACCGATGGGGATTGATATACCAGTCGTGGAGCACTGGCTGGAATGAGAGATAACCCAATGGGCCCACCGATGGGGATTGATATACCAGTCGTGGAGCACTGGCTGGAATGAGAGATAACCCAATGGGCCCACCGATGGGGTTTGATATACCATTCGTGGAGCACTGGCTGGAATGATCGAGAGATAACCCAATGGGCCCACCGATGGGGATTGATATATCAGTCGTGGAGCACTGGCTGGAATGAGAGATAACCCAATGGGCCCACCGATGGGGATTGATATATCAGTCGTGGAGCACTGGCTGGAATGAGAGATAACCCAATGGGCCCACCGATGGGATATATCAGTCGTGGAGCACTGGCTGGAATGAGAGATAACCCAATGGGCCCACCGATGGGGATTGATAGACCAGTCGTGGAGCACTGGCTGGAATGAGAGATAACCCAATGGGCCCACCGATGGGGATTGATATACCAGTCGTGGAGCACTGGCTGGAATGAGAGATAACCCAATGGGCCCACCGATGGGGATTGATATATCAGTCGTGGAGCACTGGCTGGAATGAGAGATAACCCAATGGGCCCACCGATGGGGATTGATATACCAGTCGTGGAGCACTGGCTGGAATGAGAGATAACCCAATGGGCCCACCGATGGGGTTTGATATATCAGTCGTGGAGCACTGGCTGGAATGAGAGATAACCCAATGGCCCACCGATGGGGATTGATATATCAGTCGTGGAGCACTGGCTGGAATGAGAGATAACCCAATGGGCCCACCGATGGGGATTGATATATCAGTCGTGGAGCACTGGCTGGAATGAGAGATAACCCAATGGGCCCACCGATGGGGATTGATATATCAGTCGTGGAGCACTGGCTGGAATGAGAGATACCCCAATGGGCCCACCGATGGGGATTGATATATCAGTCGTGGAGCACTGGCTGGAATGAGAGATACCCCAATGGGCCCACCGATGGGGTTTGATATATCAGTCGTGGAGCACTGGCTGGAATGAGAGATACCCCAATGGGCCCACCGATGGGGATTGATATATCAGTCGTGGAGCACTGGCTGGAATGAGAGATAACCCAATGGGCCCACCGATGGGGATTGATATATCAGTCGTGGAGCACTGGCTGGAATGAGAGATAACCCAATGGGCCCACCGATGGGGATTGATATATCAGTCGTGGAGCACTGGCTGGAATGAGAGATAACCCAATGGGCCCACCGATGGGATTGATATACCAGTCGTGGAGCACTGGCTGGAATGAGAGATAACCCAATGGGCCCACCGATGGGGATTGATATACCAGTCGTGGAGCACTGGCTGGAATGAGAGATAACCCAATGGGCCCACCGATGGGGATTGATATACCAGTCGTGGAGCACTGGCTGGAATGAGAGATAACCCAATGGGCCCACCGATGGGGATTGATATACCAGTCGTGGAGCACTGGCTGGAATGAGAGATAACCCAATGGGCCCACCGATTGGGATTGATATATCAGTCGTGGAGCACTGGCTGGAATGAGAGATAACCCAATCGGCCCACCGATGGGGTTTGATCCTTGATCAACCATGTATCAGACAAGTGCTTTACCACTGGGCTACATCCTACCCCAACAACAAGAGTTTCAGGTCCTGGGTTCATATCCCGGTACCGGCTTGCACCTATAGTGAGTTCCGATGTCTCAGTGAAAAAGCAACATGTGATCATTATTATCATAAGCAGAGCGGCATATCCCACAGTCTTTGTTGTACCAGTCATAGGGTACTGGTTGTTATGTGAAATATAAATGAACTGCATGAATTCTACCATCCATTGTACCCAGGTGGTGGCTCTACCACTGAGGTACATCCTGTCCAGTGTTCAGATAGCAGATATAAAAATAAAATGTATTTTAAACATTTGAGGCTGACCCTGAAATATGGATCTTAATGAAGTGCTATTATACCGGATATAAAAGTAAACCAACTTAAAACATGTTCTGTAGCTGTGAGTACACACCGGGGGCACATAAAACAAGACAAACATTAAATATTGTCTCATCTACCCAAACTATTGATATTCTGTCTCGTTTACCATTAACTTGTTCATTCCTGCTTGACATGTCCGTCTTGTATTCCGGTTACACACCAGTATTAAAAATCTTCTACTCATTCCTCCTTCCCTTGAGCTTTTTGTCACCTTCTCTCCCTTCTTCTTCAATGATGTTCATTTATTTTATAACAGCTAACACAATTTTACATTCTATTGATTCCCACTTTTTGTCCAGCTCTGGAGACCTTTCATGCAAACAGTATAATTTGTCGACCTCTAGCTATGGATGTATTTTCTAAATGTATCTGTCCTCTGGGGTTTCTTCTCATAAAGATTTTCTCTCGAATATGATGTGATGTGATTTTCAGTTGCCACAAGATGATTACAAAGGCTAATTTGTTTTAACACGTTTATGATGTCAAATGTTAATACTGTAGAGCTGTTCCCTTCTTACAGGTTTTAACACGTTTATGATGTCAAATGTTAATACTGTAGAGCTGTTCCCTTCTTACATGTTTTAACACGTTTATGATGTCAAATGTTAATACTGTAGAGCTGTTCCCTTCTTACATGTTTTAACACGTTTATGATGTCAAATGTTAATACTGTAGAGCTGTTCCCTTCTTACATGTTTTAACACGTTTATGATGTCAAATGTTAATACTGTAGAGCTGTTCTCTTCTTACAGGTTTTAACACGTTTATGATGTCAAATGTTAATACTGTAGAGCTGTTCCCTTCTTACAGGTTTTAACACGTTTATGATGTCAAATGTTAATACTGTAGAGCTGTTCTCTTCTTACAGCTTTTAACAATTTCTTGTTTAAATGATCACACGTTTAACTGGGAAGATTTTTCAACACTGCATGACTATTGTTTGACAATTTGGTGCATGAATTCATCAAGTATATGGTCAAAGGCTGTGGTATGTGCTTTCCTGTCTGTGGTAAAATGCATATAAAAGATTCTTTGCTGCTAATGGAGAAATGTAGCGGGTTTCCTCTGATGACTAAGAGTCAGAATTACCAAATGTTTGACACCCAATAGCCAATGATTAATTAATCAATGTACTCTAGTGGTGTCGTTAAACAAAACAAACTTTAATAAACCTTTTTTTCATCATTTATAACTTAATAATTCTATAGCCTTTGTTGTCATAACAAGTAATTCATTTTACATTTGTATTAAGTCTTGTTTATTAATAAAACCAAAATACATTCCATTAATGTGACATTACTTCTAAAGAAATTAGCTCAGATGACACAGGCAATGACAATAAAATAGGTTTTGGCATTCCGTTTAACTTTGTCCTTTTTATAATATTATTACCCTTTTGGTTGGAATGCTATTTTCGTGAGTGACTGCAACTTATTGCTGTTATTATGCTAAGCTACAGTAAGCCTGGTACTGGGTTTGCTGCCCGATATCGGCTCCCTCCCAGAGCGTTAACGACTCAATGGGTAGGTGTATAACCACTATACATGTATACATCAACCTTTCTCCCTACAACCACTAACCCATTTTATTACATACCTATTCAATCTTCCTATAGTGATAAATACATTTTGAAACTGCGTAATAAATTTATTTTGTATAAATGGGGAATTACCTTTTTATTTTTTACTGCAGTTAAGGCCTTTTATTTACTGACATCATATATGATGTACAAATTACATCACATCGTGTTTGAAACATTACACAAGGCTGCGACAGAGAAAGATTCTTAACATTAAGTAAATCCATGAAAGGATTTTTGATCATAGATTTAACAAAGTGTTGTTATGGCGTTAAATTAAAGGACATATATTCTGGCGCAAAATAAACTTGTGCAATAAATAGGAAGTGAAAACAATGTATGCAAAGTTCTGTATATGTCCTGGACAGACAGCCCAGATAGCTGAAGTGTGTGCCCAGGACAGCATGCTTAAACCTTAATTGAATATAAGCACGGAAATAAGATGAAATAAAATTAAGCTGCATGTTAGTGTATTGCAGTTAACATTGTATAATAGTTACTATCTGGTAACTATTCCTGCTACTACTCATAAAATGAAGCTGCATGTTAGTGTATTGCAGTTCACATTGTATAATAGTTACTATCTGTTAACTAGTCCCACTACTACTCATAAAATGAAGCTGTATGTTAGTGTATTGCAGTTCACATTGTATAATAGTTACTATCTGGTAACTAGTCCTACTACTACTCATAAAATGAAGCTGCATGTTAGTGTATTGCAGTTCACATTGTATAATAGTTACTATCTGGTAACTAGTCCTACTACTACTCATAAAATGAAGCTGCATGTTAGTGTATTGCAGTTCACATTGTATAATAGTTACTATCTGGTAACTAGTCCCACTACTACATGTTAGTGGTCATAAAATGAAACTGCATGTTAGTGTATTGCAGTTAACATTGTATAATAGTTACTATCTGGTAACTAGTCCCACTACTACTCATAAAATGAAGCTGCATGTTAGTGTATTGCAGTTAACATTGTATAATAGTTACTATCTGGTAACTAGTCCCACTACTACTCATAAAATGAAGCTGCATGTTAGTGTATTGCAGTTCACATTGTATAATAGTTACTATCTGGTAACTAGTCCCACTACTACTCTTAAAATGAAGCTGCATATTGGATGTAATTGCAGTTCACATTGTATAATAGTTACTATATGGTAACTAGTCATACTACCGTATATAGTTTGTTTAGTTTAGAAGAAACCTGCTATATTGGATGTCAATTCTCACAATACTATATATATATATATATATATACATAGTTGCTATATTGTCAATTGTCACATATATATATAGTCTTAGAAGAAACCTGCTATATTGGATGTCAATTCTCACATATATATATATATATATATATATATATATATATATATACACCGTAGTCTTAGAAGAAACCTGCTATATTGGATGTCAATTCTCACATACATATATATATATATATATATATATATATATACACCGTAGTCTTAGAAGAAACCTGCTATATTGGATGTCAATTCTCACATATGTATATATATATATATATATATATATATATATATATATATATATATATATATATATACACCCATAGCCTTAGAAGAAACCTGCTATATTGGATGTTAATTCTCACATATATATATATATATATACATAAATAGATCTACCCCAACGAGAGGACCTCAGACGAGTGGTCTGTACCCACTGAGGTAGATCTACCCCAATGAGAGCACCTCAGACGAGTGGTCTGTACCCACTGAGGTAGATCTACCCCAATGACAGCACCTCAGACGAGTGGTCTGTACCCACTGAGGTAGATCTACCCCAATGACAGCACCTCAGACGAGTGGTCTGTACCCACTGAGGTAGATCTACCCCAATGAGAGCACCTCAGACGAGTGGTCTGTACCCACTGAGGTAGATCTACCCCAATGAGAGCACCTCAGACGAGTGGTCTGTACCCACTGAGGTAGATCTACCCCAATGACAGCACCTCAGACGAGTGGTCTGCACCCACTGAGGTAGATCTACCCCAATGAAAGCACCTCAGACGAGTGGTCTGTACCCACTGAGGTAGATCTACCCCAACGAGAGCACCTCAGACGAGTGGTCTGTACCCACTGAGGTAGATCTACCCCAAGGAGAGCACCTCAGACGAGTGGTCTGCACCCACTGAGGTAGATCTACCCCAATGACAGCACCTCAGACGAGTGGTCTGCACCCACTGAGGTAGATCTACCCCAACGAGAGCACCTCAGACGAGTGGTCTGTACCCACTGAGGTAGATCTACCCCAATGACAGCACCTCAGACGAGTGGTCTGTACCCACTGAGGTAGATCTAAACCAACGAGAGCACCTCAGACGAGTGGTCTGTACCCACTGAGGTAGATCTACCCCAAGGAGAGCACCTCAGACGAGTGGTCTGCACCCACTGAGGTAGATCTACCCCAATGACAGCACCTCAGACGAGTGGTCTGCACCCACTGAGGTAGATCTACCCCAATGACAGCACCTCAGACGAGTGGTCTGCACCCACTGAGGTAGATCTACCCCAATGACAGTCAGACGAGTGGTCTGTACCCACTGAGGTAGATCTACCCCAATGATATACGAGTGGTCTGCACCCACTGAGGTAGATCTACCCCAATCAGAGCACCTCAGACGAGATGGAGCACCTCTGTACCCCACTGAGGTAGATCTACCCCAATGAGAGCACCTCAGACGAGTGGTCTGGAGGTAGATCTACCCCAATGAAGCACCTCAGACGAGTGGTCTGCACCCACTGAGGTAGATCTACCCCAATGACAGCACCTCAGACGAGTGGTCTGCACCCACTGAGGTAGATCTACCCCAACGAGAGCACCTCAGACGAGTGGTCTGTACCCACTGAGGTAGATCTACCCCAATGAGAGCACCTCAGACGAGTGGTCTGTACCCACTGAGGTAGATCTACCCCAATGACAGCACCTCAGACGAGTGGTCTGTACCCACTGAGGTAGATCTACCCCAATGACAGCACCTCAGACGAGTGGTCTGTACCCACTGAGGTAGATCTACCCCAATGAGAGCACCTCAGACGAGTGGTCTGTACCCACTGAGGTAGATCTACCCCAATGAGAGCACCTCAGACGAGTGGTCTGTACCCACTGAGGTAGATCTACCCCAATGACAGCACCTCAGACGAGTGGTCTGCACCCACTGAGGTAGATCTACCCCAATGAGAGCACCTCAGACGAGTGGTCTGTACCCACTGAGGTAGATCTACCCCAACGAGAGCACCTCAGACGAGTGGTCTGTACCCACTGAGGTAGATCTACCCCAAGGAGAGCACCTCAGACGAGTGGTCTGCACCCACTGAGGTAGATCTACCCCAATGACAGCACCTCAGACGAGTGGTCTGCACCCACTGAGGTAGATCTACCCCAATGAGAGCACCTCAGACGAGTGGTCTGTACCCACTGAGGTAGATCTACCCCAATGACAGCACCTCAGACGAGTGGTCTGTACCCACTGAGGTAGATCTACCCCAATGAGAGCACCTCAGACGAGTGGTCTGTACCCACTGAGGTAGATCTACCCCAATGAGAGCACCTCAGACGAGTGGTCTGCACCCACTGAGGTAGATCTACCCCAATGACAGCACCTCAGACGAGTGGTCTGTACCCACTGAGGTAGATCTACCCCAATGACAGCACCTCAGACGAGTGGTCTGTACCCACTGAGGTAGATCTACCCCAATGAGAGCACCTCAGACGAGTGGTCTGCACCCACTGAGGTAGATCTACCCCAATGACAGCACCTCAGACGAGTGGTCTGTACCCACTGAGGTAGATCTACCCCAATGAGAGCACCTCAGACGAGTGGTCTGCACCCACTGAGGTAGATCTACCCCAATGAGAGCACCTCAGACGAGTGGTCTGTACCCACTGAGGTAGATCTACCCCAATGACAGCACCTCAGACGAGTGGTCTGCACCCACTGAGGTAGATCTACCCCAACGAGAGCACCTCAGACGAGTGGTCTGCACCCACTGAGGTAGATCTACCCCAACGAGAGCACCTCAGACGAGTGGTCTGCACCCACTGAGGTAGATCTACCCCAACGAGAGCACCTCAGACGAGTGGTCTGTACCCACTGAGGTAGATCTACCCAAATGACAGCACCTCAGACGAGTGGTCTGTACCCACTGAGGTAGATCTACCCCAATGACAGCACCTCAGACGAGTGGTCTGTACCCACTGAGGTAGATCTACCCCAATGACAGCACCTCAGACGAGTGGTCTGTACCCACTGAGGTAGATCTACCCAAATGACAGCACCTCAGACGAGTGGTCTGTACCCACTGAGGTAGATCTACCCCAATGAGAGCACCTCAGACGAGTGGTCTGTACCCACTGAGGTAGATCTACCCAAATGACAGCACCTCAGACGAGTGGTCTGTACCCACTGAGGTAGATCTAAACCAACGAGAGCACCTCAGACGAGTGGTCTGCACCCACTGAGGTAGATCTAAACCAAAGAGAGCACCTCAGACGAGTGGTCTGTACCCACTGAGGTAGATCTAAACCAATGAGAGCACCTCAGACGAGTGGTCTGCACCCACTGAGGTAGATCTACCCCAATGACAGCACCTCAGACGAGTGGTCTGTACCCACTGAGGTAGATCTACCCCAATGACAGCACCTCAGACGAGTGGTCTGTACCCACTGAGGTAGATCTACCCCAATGACAGCACCTCAGACGAGTGGTCTGTACCCACTGAGGTAGATCTACCCCAATGACAGCACCTCAGACGAGTGGTCTGTACCCACTGAGGTAGATCTACCCCAATGACAGCACCTCAGACGAGTGGTCTGTACCCACTGAGGTAGATCTACCCCAATGACAGCACCTCAGACGAGTGGTCTGTACCCACTGAGGTAGATCTACCCCAATGACAGCACCTCAGACGAGTGGTCTGTACCCACTGAGGTAGATCTACCCAAATGACAGCACCTCAGACGAGTGGTCTGTACCCACTGAGGTAGATCTACCCCAATGAGAGCACCTCAGACGAGTGGTCTGTACCCACTGAGGTAGATCTACCCAAATGACAGCACCTCAGACGAGTGGTCTGTACCCACTGAGGTAGATCTACCCCAATGACAGCACCTCAGACGAGTGGTCTGTACCCACTGAGGTAGATCTACCCCAATGACAGCACCTCAGACGAGTGGTCTGTACCCACTGAGGTAGATCTACCCCAATGACAGCACCTCAGACGAGTGGTCTGTACCCACTGAGGTAGATCTACCCCAATGACAGCACCTCAGACGAGTGGTCTGTACCCACTGAGGTAGATCTACCCCAATGAGAGCACCTCAGACGAGTGGTCTGTACCCACTGAGGTAGATCTACCCCAATGACAGCACCTCAGACGAGTGGTCTGTACCCACTGAGGTAGATCTACCCCAATGACAGCACCTCAGACGAGTGGTCTGTACCCACTGAGGTAGATCTACCCCAATGACAGCACCTCAGACGAGTGGTCTGCACCCACTGAGGTAGATCTACCCCAATGACAGCACCTCAGACGAGTGGTCTGCACCCACTGAGGTAGATCTACCCCAATGACAGCACCTCAGACGAGTGGTCTGTACCCACTGAGGTAGATCTACCCCAATGAGAGCACCTCAGACGAGTGGTCTGTACCCACTGAGGTAGATCTACCCCAACGAGAGCACCTCAGACGAGTGGTCTGCACCCACTGAGGTAGATCTACCCCAATGAGAGCACCTCAGACGAGTGGTCTGCACCCACTGAGGTAGATCTACCCCAATGAGAGCACCTCAGACGAGTGGTCTGCACCCACTGAGGTAGATCTAAACCAATGAGAGCACCTCAGATGAGTGGTCTGCACCCACTGAGGTAGATCTAAACCAACGAGAGCACCTCAGACGAGTGGTCTGTACCCACTGAGGTAGATCTACCCCAATGAGAGCACCTCAGACGAGTGGTCTGTACCCACTGAGGTAGATCTAAACCAACGAGAGCACCTCAGATGAGTGGTCTGCACCCACTGAGGTAGATCTAAACCAATGAGAGCACCTCAGACGAGTGGTCTGTACCCACTGAGGTAGATCTACCCCAATGAGAGAACCTCAGACGAGTGGTCTGTACCCACTGAGGTAGATCTACCCCAATGACAGCACCTCAGACGAGTGGTCTGCACCCACTGAGGTAGATCTACCCCAACGAGAGCACCTCAGACGAGTGGTCTGTACCCACTGAGGTAGATCTACCCCAAAGAGAGCACCTCAGACGAGTGGTCTGCACCCACTGAGGTAGATCTACCCCAACGAGAGCACCTCAGACGAGTGGTCTGCACCCACTGAGGTAGATCTACCCCAACGAGAGCACCTCAGACGAGTGGTCTGCACCCACTGAGGTAGATCTAAACCAATGAGAGCACCTCAGACGAGTGGTCTGTACCCACTGAGGTAGATCTACCCCAACGAGAGCACCTCAGACGAGTGGTCTGCACCCACTGAGGTAGATCTACCCCAACGAGAGCACCTCAGACGAGTGGTCTGCACCCACTGAGGTAGATCTACCCCAATGAGAAAACCTCAGACGAGTGGTCTGTACCCACTGAGGTAGATCTAAACCAATGAGAAAACCTCAGACGAGTGGTCTGTACCCACTGAGATAGATCTACCCCAATGACAGCACCTCAGACGAGTGGTCTGTACCCACTGAGGTAGATCTACCCCAATGAGAGCACCTCAGACGAGTGGTCTGTACCCACTGAGGTAGATCTACCCCAACTAGAGCACCTCAGACGAGTGGTCTGTACCCACTGAGGTAGATCTACCCCAACGAGAGCACCTCAGACGAGTGGTCTGTACCCACTGAGGTAGATCTACCCCAACGAGAGCACCTCAGACGAGTGGTCTGCACCCACTGAGGTAGATCTAAACCAATGAGAGCACCTCAGACGAGTGGTCTGTACCCACTGAGGTAGATCTAAACCAATGAGAGCACCTCAGACGAGTGGTCTGTACCCACTGAGGTAGATCTACCCCAATGACAGCACCTCAGACGAGTGGTCTGTACCCACTGAGGTAGATCTACCCCAATGACAGCACCTCAGACGAGTGGTCTGTACCCACTGAGGTAGATCTACCCCAATGACAGCACCTCAGACGAGTGGTCTGTACCCACTGAGGTAGATCTACCCCAATGAGAGCACCTCAGACGAGTGGTCTGTACCCACTGAGGTAGATCTACCCCAATGACAGCACCTCAGACGAGTGGTCTGTACCCACTGAGGTAGATCTACCCCAATGACAGCACCTCAGACGAGTGGTCTGTACCCACTGAGGTAGATCTACCCCAATGACAGCACCTCAGACGAGTGGTCTGTACCCACTGAGGTAGATCTACCCCAATGACAGCACCTCAGACGAGTGGTCTGTACCCACTGAGGTAGATCTACCCCAATGACAGCACCTCAGACGAGTGGTCTGTACCCACTGAGGTAGATCTACCCCAATGACAGCACCTCAGACGAGTGGTCTGTACCCACTGAGGTAGATCTACCCCAATGACAGCACCTCAGACGAGTGGTCTGTACCCACTGAGGTAGATCTACCCCAATGACAGCACCTCAGACGAGTGGTCTGTACCCACTGAGGTAGATCTACCCCAATGACAGCACCTCAGACGAGTGGTCTGTACCCACTGAGGTAGATCTACCCCAATGACAGCACCTCAGACGAGTGGTCTGCACCCACTGAGGTAGATCTACCCCAATGAGAGCACCTCAGACGAGTGGTCTGTACCCACTGAGGTAGATCTACCCCAACGAGAGCACCTCAGACGAGTGGTCTGCACCCACTGAGGTAGATCTACCCCAACGAGAGCACCTCAGACGAGTGGTCTGCACCCACTGAGGTAGATCTACCCCAATGACAGCACCTCAGACGAGTGGTCTGTACCCACTGAGGTAGATCTACCCCAATGACAGCACCTCAGACGAGTGGTCTGTACCCACTGAGGTAGATCTACCCCAATGACAGCACCTCAGACGAGTGGTCTGTACCCACTGAGGTAGATCTACCCCAATGACAGCACCTCAGACGAGTGGTCTGTACCCACTGAGGTAGATCTACCCCAATGACAGCACCTCAGACGAGTGGTCTGCACCCACTGAGGTAGATCTACCCCAATGACAGCACCTCAGACGAGTGGTCTGCACCCACTGAGGTAGATCTACCCCAATGAGAGCACCTCAGACGAGTGGTCTGTACCCACTGAGGTAGATCTACCCCAATGAGAGCACCTCAGACGAGTGGTCTGTACCCACTGAGGTAGATCTAAACCAGATCTAGGTAGATCCCCAACGAGAGCACCTCAGATGAGTGGTCTGTACCCACTGAGGTAGATCTACCCCAATGAGAGCACCTCAGATGAGTGGTCTGTACCCACTGAGGTAGATCTAAACCAATGAGAGCACCTCAGACGAGTGGTCTGTACCCACTGAGATAGATCTACCCCAATGACAGCACCTCAGACGAGTGGTCTGCACCCACTGAGGTAGATCTACCCCAACGAGAGCACCTCAGACGAGTGGTTTGCACCCACTGAGATAGATCTAAACCAATGAGAAAACCTCAGACGAGTGGTCTGTACCCACTGAGGTAGATCTACCCCAACGAGAGCACCTCAGACGAGTGGTCTGCACCCACTGAGGTAGATCTACCCCAACGAGAGCACCTCAGACGAGTGGTTTGCACCCACTGAGATAGATCTAAACCAACGAGAAAACCTCAGACGAGTGGTCTGTACCCACTGAGATAGATATAAACCAATGAGAAAACCTCAGACGAGTGGTCTGTACCCACTGAGATAGATCTACCCCAATGACAGCACCTCAGACGAGTGGTCTGTACCCACTGAGGTAGATCTACCCCAATGAGAGCACCTCAGACGAGTGGTCTGTACCCACTGAGGTAGATCTACCCCAACTAGAGCACCTCAGACGAGTGGTCTGTACCCACTGAGGTAGATCTACCCCAACGAGAGCACCTCAGACGAGTGGTCTGCACCCACTGAGGTAGATCTACCCCAACGAGAGCACCTCAGACGAGTGGTTTGCACCCACTGAGATAGATCTAAACCAATGAGAAAACCTCAGACGAGTGGTCTGTACCCACTGAGATAGATATAAACCAATGAGAAAACCTCAGACGAGTGGTCTGTACCCACTGAGATAGATCTACCCCAATGACAGCACCTCAGACGAGTGGTCTGTACCCACTGAGGTAGATCTACCCCAATGAGAGCACCTCAGACGAGTGGTCTGTACCCACTGAGGTAGATCTACCCCAATGAGAGCACCTCAGACGAGTGGTCTGTACCCACTGAGGTAGATCTACCCCAACGAGAGCACCTCAGACGAGTGGTCTGCACCCACTGAGGTAGATCTACCCCAACGAGAGCACCTCAGACGAGTGGTCTGTACCCACTGAGGTAGATCTACCCCAATGAGAGCACCTCAGACGAGTGGTCTGTACCCACTGAGGTAGATCTACCCCAATGAGAGCACCTCAGATGAGTGGTCTGTACCCACTGAGGTAGATCTACCCCAACGAGAGCACCTCAGACGAGTGGTCTGTACCCACTGAGGTAGATCTAAACCAATGACAGCACCTCAGACGAGTGGTCTGTACCCACTGAGGTAGATCTACCCCAATGAGAGCACCTCAGACGAGTGGTCTGTACCCACTGAGGTAGATCTACCCCAACGAGAGCACCTCAGACGAGTGGTCTGTACCCACTGAGGTAGATCTACCCCAATGACAGCACCTCAGACGAGTGGTCTGTACCCACTGAGGTAGATCTACCCCAACGAGAGCACCTCAGACGAGTGGTCTGCACCCACTGAGGTAGATCTACCCCAACGAGAGCACCTCAGACGAGTGGTCTGTACCCACTGAGGTAGATCTACCCCAACGAGAGCACCTCAGACGAGTGGTCTGCACCCACTGAGGTAGATCTACCCCAACGAGAGCACCTCAGACGAGTGGTCTGTACCCACTGAGGTAGATCTACCCCAATGACAGCACCTCAGATGAGTGGTCTGTACCCACTGAGGTAGATCTACCCAAATGACAGCACCTCAGACGAGTGGTCTGTACCCACTGAGGTAGATCTACCCAAATGACAGCACCTCAGACGAGTGGTCTGTACCCACTGAGGTATAATATGAATTTATGATACTATCTCTTATTTAACCCACAGATTTAAGTACCCAATGAAATGTGTATTTAAAAAAATCTAAAATGTTTATGAAAATAAAGGATTTATTACTACATGTATACAAAATTCATTTTTGCTTTTGTGGATAGAGTCACCTCTGTGGGGGCAGCAGGTTTCTTCTCTTGCAGTTTTAACCAAGTGTTGATATAACTGTGTTAGACACTGGTTAGCCATAGTTTAAAATGTGCTGATGTGTTGATAAACATTTTGTCTTTCTTCTGTACCTAGCTCCACTCCCTGTCTGTGGTCTAGATATTATGAGTGACATCAACGCTCTATAGCCACTGAGGCCATGTCCCCGCCCCTTCAATCACACCGCCTTTTTTTACAATTTGTTTTATATTTTCCTGTTGCCTCATGACATGACTTATAGACAGCGTGGTTGTACATCCTCCATATAAAGTCCTGGATATGCCAGTCAGTGACATATGGCTGTCTTTATGCTTGATGAAATCTCAATTTAGAAACAGTATCACTATAATTTTCTCAGCCCGTTACCATAGTAAAAATCATGCAGCTGCACAGATGTTCACTTGAGGGTTTTCCTGTTCTAGGATTATCTTCAGTTTTGTTTTTATTCTGACATCTCCATACAATTTACATTGTCATGAGCAAGTTATTTGATTTATGCAGAGTTGTCTCCCATGGTGATGATCATTGCAACTTGTGTGCTTAGGCTGTAGAATCAAATCTCCTTAGCATAACCATTCTTTTCTTTTTTTATGCTTTGTCCTAACCATTTTCCCATCATAAGTATATCAAAGGTCATGGTGAGTGTTGTCCTGTCTGTGGAAGTTTTCATATCAAAATACATTGCTACTAATGGAAAAATGTAGGGTGTATCCACTGGAGACTAAGTTTCTGAATTATCAAAAGTTTGGTAGCCAGTAAGTAATAAACTAATGTGCTCTAGTGGTATAATTAAACAAAACAACTGTAACAGAAGACTATTGTCCTTGGAACACCAAATTTGGTTTTGTTAATGCATACCTTTGAACTGGATGTGGATTCCATGATATACCCATTGACACAACAAGCATGAAAGCACCTCAAAGCACACTGAAGTGAACTGGAGTGTATCAGATATGGTTAACATATAACAGAAGGGTCCACATGATGCTTTCTAGTGGTGGATCTAAGGGGGTGCCCACCCCAACCCCTAAATTTTGCGATAGTTATATTTTTATTGTAATGTTTTGGGGTTTTTTATGTTGCAGCATCTGAGAAATCCCTTCTGGAATGTTTGTAGCCTGTGGCCATCTGTCACTGGGCCTCCCTAAGTGGATTTCCTGGATCCACCTCTGCTTTCATATGATGTTACACCTGGGACTGTATCAGTGCTTTCATCTGACATGACATAACCAGAGCCAAACTGAACTGTATTCTATCTATCTATTGGATTTCCTGGATCCACCTCTGCTTTCATATGATGTTACACCTGGGACTGTATCAGTGCTTTCATCTGACATGACATAACCAGAGCCAAACTGAACTGTATTCTATCTATCTATTGGATTTCCTGGATCCACCTCTGCTTTCATATGATGTTACACCTGAGACTGTATCAGTGCTTTCATCAGACATGACATAACCAGAGCCAAACTGAATTGTATTCTATCACTGATCGCTGATAGACTAAAAATACAACTGAATTCCATATTCCACATACAGATATGGAATGAATTGGAAGTGCATTGAAGAACTACGTAACCCAAGTTGGTGTAACAATAACTGTGAGTAACTGCACTCAGTGCACATCAGTTCACATTGGGTGTTTAATATTTGGTGTCTTAGTGTTGTTATATGTAGTATCAAAATTATCAAAAGTTTGACATCCAGTAGCTGACATTTAATTAATAAACATGCTCTGGTGGTGTTATTAAACAAAACAAACTTTATTTATATAATTTAATGGGGGTGGGGGTGGGGGGAGGAGTTGTAGCTTAGTAGTAGTGTGCTTGTCTGATGAACAACTGGTCAGTGGACAGGTCAGGTCAGGTCAAATCATAGATTTTAATGTGTACATTCAGAACAAGCTGTTGTAGCACATGCCTGTCCTGGGCACAGGTGTCGGCTTTCGCCAGCTCCTCTGTCCAGGGTGAAGAAAGGGTTTAGGGTGGGTGGGAGAGGGGTTTGCCCATGCTGGAATGTGCAAGGGAGTAAAAGCAGCCCGACCAGGGTCAGTAACAGGCGAGGGTTGATTTTGGCGCTATTGAATTGGCAAATGTCCCGTGGGATTGAAGTAAAATATACAACATTTTGCTTAATTTCTTCAACATAATTTTCACGTATAATTTAGAAAGGTTCATCTAAATTGAAAATGGAGCTAATTGGTTAATTTGACTTAGTGGTCAGTCGATCCAACAGTTTGTTTCTTATACCGACCAGTGTCCCATGAATGCTATATCAAAGATGTGCTTCCCTCGGGGAATGTGCAGTTAAAAGAATCATTCTGCTATTTACTAAAAAAGTTTGTTTTAAAGTTTTTGTTTAATGTCACCACTAGAGCACATTGATCAATTAATCATCGGCTATTGGATGTGACAAATTTGGTAAGTATGACTCGACAGAAAACCAATACATTGTTCCTAATGCAGCAAAGAATCTTTTACATGCACTTCCCCACAGACAGGAAAACACATACCACTGCCTTTGTACAGTTGTGGTGCACTGGTTGGAATGGGGTAAAAACCCAATAAGAAATGGATCCACCAAGCACTCGACCGACTGAGCTAACTCCTGCCCCGCTATTTAGTAAGAGTAGTCTATGTGGTGCCATATTTAAGATGTGCTCTTTCTCAAAATACAACCTTTACTATCTTAGTTCAAATGGTAGAAATGCTGGTACAGAGAACAGAACTGGTATTATTGTTTGATCACCCTACCTTAGGTTGATGGTTTACACTGCTCTATGTCAATATACTCAACAAAATTAATTAATGGCCAGCAGAAGTTTTGGTCAGTTTATAACATGTTAGCAATTATGTACTTAAGCTTCGACCACAGATGGTTTCTACATGTTGTTTGAGTAAATTTTGACCAATGTGCGTTAACAATGAAAAAAATAGAAGCAAAATTTGAATGCCTTGTAAAACAACCCAAAACCAAAAGATATATATATATATATATATATATATATATATATATATATATATATATATATATATATATATATAATATATATATCAAATAATATCTTACATTTTCAGTGCAATCAAAGTATGTGATATTTTTCAGATCACATACTTTAAGAATTTGATAAGTGCAAATTAGATGTAAATTAGTCGAGGTCTCGGCACTAGGTTTATTGACATTTAAGCAAACATACTTGGGTGACACTCCATGATTGATGTATGCATTCACAGTCATCAAATAAAAACATTTTAATGGCAATTTGACACTGAAAGCTGTCCAGCATTCAGAAAACAAAAAAACATTAGGCATAACTTTATTTTGATGTAAGGACATCCAAAATGACGTCATTCGAGTTTGACGTCATTTCCATTAAAAAATACACAGCGCCATATATTCTTACATCATTTGAATATCTAGTAATGGTGGACTGGAATTAAAGTTGCGTGTACAGTTTACAAAAACATGTTGTATTAAGCGTGAGCTTATATGATAAAGAGATTATTACCCTCGTGTATTTTGGTATCGTCAGTATCATATATTAGGAATAAAAATAATGTATTATGCTCACCAGAGGCTCGCATAATACAATTTTTATTCCTAATATATGATATTGACGATACCGAAAAACACTCTGGTAATAACCTCTATATACCTATATATATTGTAGCACAAAGAAAAATGCTGAAAATATCTTCTGGTCCTTAATTCATTTTATTTAATATCTTTTTGTAAAGGAGTTACTCAGTGAGTATTTTATTTAATATCTTTTTGAAAAGGAGTTACTCAGTGAGTATTTTAATAAACATAAAGTGGTTATAAGCCATTGGACTTAAGACTGGGTTCACCACCTGGTACTGCATGGCTCCCACCCAGAGCATGTTTAACAACTCACTGAAAACTAACAACTAAATCACTCTCTCTCTCTCTCAGTATATTAATGTGCCTATATCCCAATCTAATTAAAATTAGCTCCACTATTACATGTGGATCTAACAGCAGCCCATTGTAGCTCATGTCCAGTTGACCTTTCATTCGACCAGTGATTTGAAAAGAATTTGAAAACATTCGGGATTATGTGGGGTGAATTACGAAGTATGCTGGAAACTAATTTCAATATAAAATTTGTTTCATGATGAAAAAACAACTTGTGATGGTATAGCCATAAAATCTGTTTATACTAGTATACAATCCAGAGTTTATTACTGCACTTTTCCCCCTGTTTTGTCAATGTTGAAATAGACAAGTTCGCCTATTGCATAAATAGTCTCGACCGATATGTTTAGAATTTGTATGCTCCCGAATAACGTTATAAAAGGCGAAGTGTAATTGGTCGATATTTAAATTGTTATTTATAGATGAAATGTCACCTGGACATGGGAGTCCACGCAATGCTGTTAGATCTACTGGTAGACCCAGTAGAGCTAATTTTATTCTGATTGCCTATATCCAATTAAGATTCAAGCACGTCTCTTCTGGGCATAATCTCTGACTCTGCCAGTGACTGGGTCCAGGACAGAAGGGGGGGGGGGGGGGGTTACAGTTGGAAATGAACAGAATTTTAAAAATAGCAATTAGTGAAAGAGTTAATAGAATTTAAAAAATAAAAGTTAACAAGCCAAAAATAAAAAGGAATTGACTGTTTGGCCTAATATTTATATAATTTGGAGCATGCTAGGACAGTTCAAAAATAAAGAATCAGATTAGTTAATAATATCACTAATCCTCTGTCCTGGACAGACAGTCCAGATAGCTGAAGTGTATGCCCAGGACAGCGTGCTTGATCTGTATTAGTAATTGAATATAACCATGAAAATATCTATAAATGAAATAAAATGACTAGAAATGTTATGTTTGAAATCCTAATTAATGATACTAAATATAGAAAAACCCCATAAATGTTAACAGCCGTTCATTTTTATGGTTTGAAAGTCTAATTAATGATAGTGAATATAGAAAACCTCATAAATCTCAACAGCAGTTCATCTGAAATAAATCTGGAATTTTGTCTGTGCTATATCAATCTAAACGGTATATTCACGTGCTACAGCACGATGGACTTCAATTCAAACAGTGTATGCACCGTAGATGTTGTCGTCTGCTTCAAGCGACATCCACGTCTGCCAATTACATTATCTTGTCGATGGCTAATGATGGGTCTGGCCTTGTGCTAAAGATTTCCATTAACACTAGAGTTTTTTTAGAAAACAATCCATGCATGATTCAGTACCATTACAACCATTGATTTTGTTTTTCAATTTTTTACCAATGATTCGTGGCTGGTATATTATTAGATGGTAGATGCAGAATTAAGAAATATATGCCTCTCTTTTACAGTTTTAAATAATCAAATAAACCCTTGAAAATGTTCATGCAGCAGTATATATAATTCTATTTATTTGTTTGGTGCTCAATCAAGTGTCTCTCCTATTTTGACAGCCTTGTTTGCCAGCTGCCTACATACACACAACATTAGATAAACATTCAAAAATTAAAAATATGTGTCCAGTCCAACCAATGTTAGAGGAGTTTTTCATTAATGTATTCATTAAGTAAGTTGGTAGTTAATAGTTAAATAGTTGTTAGTCAGTACTTAGTTGTCAGTGAGAGAGAAGGTAGTGTTGTATTCTTACACCTTCCCACAGAACTGTTTTTGTGTAAGCTGGTGTTGGGATGTGAACCCAGTATCTACCAGCAGTTAAGGCCAATTAATGGCCAACCCACTACACATCAATGCCAGTGTCTGTAGAACTTGCAAACTGTATTTTATTGATAATCAGTGCGGATGTCGTAATTCTCAAAATGATGACCAGCTGTTTGAAGTGTTTGTCATGACTGCATGTTGCTGGCAATAATCTGTTAATAGAATATGTTATTAATAAACACTTATTCAGTGCAATGTTTGTGTCACATGCATCTGTCGATGCTTCTAAGACATGTCGGTACTATACATGGTACATATAAATAACACACAATGTACATGTATGTGGTACATATCATAAATAATACACAATGTAGGTACATGTATGTGATACATATCATAAATAATACACAATGTAGGTACATGTATGTGGTACATATCATGAATAATGCACAATGTAGATACATGTATGTAATACATATCATAAATAATACACAATGTCTGTGATACATATCATAAATAATACACAATGTAGGTACATGTATGTGGTACATATCATAAATAATACACAATGTAGGTACATGTATGTGGTGTATATTATAAATAATACACAATGTAGATACATGTATGTGGTACATATCATAAATAATACACAATGTAGATACATGTATGTGGTACATATCATAAATAATACACAATGTAGATACATGTATGTGGTACATATAAATAATACACAATGTAGGTACATGTGTGTAGTACATATCATAAATAATACACAATGTATGTAATACATATCATAAATAATACACAATGTAGGTACATGTATGTGGTGTATATCATAAATAATACACAATGTAGGTACATGTATGTGGTACATATCATAAATAATACACAATGTAGGTACATGTATGTGGTACATATCATAAATAATACACAATGTAGGTGCATGTATGTGGTGTATATCATAAATAATACACAATGTAGGTACATGTATGTGGTGTATATCATAAATAATACACAATGTAGGTACATGTATGTGATACATATCATAAATAATACACAATGTAGGTACATGTATGTGGTACATATCATAAATAATACACAATGTAGATACATGTATGTAATACATATCATAAATAATACACAATGTATGTGATACATATCATAAATAATACACAATGTGGGTACATGTACATGTATGTGGTGTATATCATAAATAATTCACAATGTAGGTACATGTATGTGGTACATATCATAAATAATTCACAATGTAGGTACATGTATGTGGTACATATCATAAATAATACACAATGTAGGTACATGTACATGTATGTGGTGTATATCATAAATAAAACACGATGTAGATACATGTATGTGATACATATCATAAATAATACACAATGTAGATACATGTATGTAATACATATCATAAATAATACACAATGTAGATACATGTATGTGGTACATATAAATAATACACAATGTAGATACATGTATGTGGTACATATCATAAATAATACACAATGTAGATACATGTATGTGGTACATATAAATAATACACAATGTAGGTACATGTGTGTAGTACATATCATAAATAATACACAATGTATGTAATACATATCATAAATAATACACAATGTAGGTACATGTATGTGGTGTATATCATAAATAATACACAATGTAGGTACATGTATGTGGTACATATCATAAATAATACACAATGTAGGTACATGTATGTGGTGTATATCATAAATAATACACAATGTAGATACATGTATGTGGTATATATCATAAATAATACACAATGTAGGTACATGTATGTGATACATATCATAAATAATACACAATGTAGGTACATGTATGTGGTGTATATCATAAATAATACACAATGTAGGTACATGTATGTGGTACATATCATAAATAATACACAATGTAGGTACATGTATGTGGTGTATATCATAAATAATACACAATGTAGGTACATGTATGTGGTGTATATCATAAATAATACACAATGTAGGTACATGTATGTGGTACATATCATAAATAATACACAATGTAGGTACATGTATGTGGTACATATCATAAATAATACATAATGTAGATACATGTATGTAATACATATCATAAATAATACACAATGTATGTGATACATATCATAAATAATACACAATGTAGGTACATGTACATGTATGTGGTGTATATCATAAATAATTCACAATGTAGGTACATGTATGTGGTACATATCATAAATAATACACAATGTAGGTACATGTACATGTATGTGGTGTATATCATAAATAAAACACAATGTAGATACATGTATGTGATACATATCATAAATAATACACAATGTAGATACATGTATGTAATACATATCATAAATAATACACAATGTAGATACATGTATGTGGTACATATAAATAATACACAATGTAGATAGATGTATGTGGTACATATCATAAATAATACACAATGTAGATACATGTATGTAATACATATCATAAATAATACACAATGTAGGTACATGTATGTGGTACATATCATAAATAATACACAATGTAGGTACATGTATGTGGTACATATCATATATAATACACAATGTAGGTACATGTATGTGGTACATATCATAAATAATTCACAATGTAGGTACATGTATGTGGTACATATCATAAATAATACACAATGTAGGTACATGTACATGTATGTGGTACATATCATAAATAATACACAATGTAGATACATGTATGTGATACATATCATAAATAATACACAATGTAGATACATGTATGTAATACATATCATAAATAATACACAATTTAGATACATGTATGTGGTACATATAAATAATACACAATGTAGATAGATGTATGTGGTACATATCATAAATAATACACAATGTAGATACATGTATGTAATACATATCATAAATAATACACAATGTAGGTACATGTATGTGGTAAATATCATAAATAATACACAATGTAGGTACATGTATGTGGTACATATCATAAATAATACACAATGTAGGTACATGTATGTGGTACATATCATATATAATACACAATGTAGGTACATGTATGTGGTACATATCATAAATAATACACAATGTAGGTACATGTACATGTATGTAATACATATCATAAATAATACACAATGTAGATACATGTATGTGGTACATATCATAAATAATACACAATGTAGATACATGTATGTAATACATATCATAAATAATACACAATTTAGATACATGTATGTGGTACATATAAATAATACACAATGTAGATAGATGTATGTGGTACATATCATAAATAATACACAATGTAGATACATGTATGTAATACATATCATAAATAATACACAATGTAGGTACATGTATGTAGTACATATCATATATAATACACAATTTACACAAGAAATAGAAAACTCAAGTTGTTATTCCATACATGTAGTTTACTTTTCACGACCGACATTCACAACTGCCTAGATTAGACATTAAACAGTGCCTAGATTAGACATTAACAATGCCCAGATTATAGATTAGACATTAACAATGCCTAGATTATAGATTAGACATTAAAAATGCCTATATTATAGATTACACATTAACAATGCCTAGATTGTAGATTACACATTAACAATGCTTAGATTATAGATTACACATTAACAATGCCTAGATTATAGATTACACATTAACAATGCCTAGATAAGATATTCACAGTGCCAAGATTAAATCATAGAAATATTGCAGTGATATTCTAGGAACATTACAACCAACATCTCCTACCCATATGATGCTGGAGTGTGGTTAGCTGTGGTGTGTTTGTCAGGGTATGGGTTAGGTTAGTGTGTTTGTCAGGGTATGGGTTAGTTTAGTGTGTTTGTCAGGGTGTGGGTTAGTTTAGTGTGTTTGTCAGGGTGTGGGTTAGTTTAGTGTGTTTGTCAGGGTGTGGGTTAGTTTAGTGTGTTTGTCAGGGTATGGGTTAGTTTAGTGTGTTTGTCAGGGTATGGGTTAATTGTGGTGTGTTTGTCAGGGTGTGGGTTAGTTTAGTGTGTTTGTCAGGGTGTGGGTTAGTTTAGTGTGTTTGTCAGGGTGTGGGTTAGTTTAGTGTGTTTGTCAGGGTGTGGGTTAGTTTAGTGTATGGGTTGTCAGTGTGTTTGTCAGGGTTAGGTTAGTTTTGGTGTGTTTGTCAGGGTGTGGGTTAGTTTAGTGTGTTTGTCAGGGTGTGGGTTAGTTTAGTGTGTTTGTCAGGGTGTGGGTTAGTTTAGTGTGTTTGTCAGGGTGTGGATAGTTTAGTGTGTTTGGCAGGGTGTGGGTTAGTTTAGTGTGTTTGTCAGGGTGTGGGTTAGTTTAGTGTGTTTGTCAGGGTGTGGGTTAGTTTAGTGTGTTTGTCAGGGTGTGGGTTAGTTTAGTGTGTTTGTCAGGGTGTGGGTTAGTTTAGTGTGTTTGTCAGGGTGTGGGTTAGTTTAGTGTGTTTTTGTCAGGGTTGTCTCAGTGGGTTAGTTTAGTGTGTTTGTCAGGGTGTGGGTTAGTTTAGTGTGTTTGTTTGGGTGTGGTTAGTTTAGTGTGTTTGTTTGGGTGTGGTTAGTATAGTGTGTTTGTCTCAGGTCTGGGTTAGTTTAGTGTGTTTGTCAGGGTGTGGGTTAGTTTAGTGTGTTTGTTTGTCAGGGTGTGGGTTTGTCTCAGGTATGGGTTAGTTTAGTGTGTTTGTCAGGGTGTGGGTTAGTTTAGTGTGTTTGTTTGGGTGTGGTTAGTTTAGTGTGTTTGTCTCAGGTCTGGGTTAGTATAGTGTGTTTGTCAGGGTGTGGGTTAGTTTAGTGTGTTTGTTTGGGTGTGGTTAGTTTAGTGTGTTTGTTTGGGTGTGGTTAGTATAGTGTGTTTGTTTGGGTGTGGTTAGTATAGTGTGTTTGTCTCAGGTCTGGGTTAGTTTAGTGTGTTTGTTTGGGTGTGGTTAGTATAGTGTGTTTGTCTCAGGTCTGGGTTAGTATAGTGTGTTTGTTTGGGTGTGGGTTAGTTTAGTGTGTTTGTTTGGGTGTGGTTAGTATAGTGTGTTTGTTTGGGTGTGGTTAGTATAGTGTGTTTGTCTCAGGTCTGGGTTAGTTTAGTGTGTTTATTGGGTGTGGTTAGTCAGGGTTTGTTTGGGTGTGGTTAGTTTAGTGTGTTTGTTTGGGTGTGGTTAGTTTAGTGTGTTTGTTTGGGTGTGGTTAGTATAGTGTGTTTGTTTGGGTGTGGTTAGTATAGTGTGTTTGTCTCAGGTCTGGGTTAGTATAGTGTGTTTGTTTGGGTGTGGTTAGTATAGTGTGTTTGTTTGGGTGTGGTTAGTATAGTGTGTTTGTTTGGGTGTGGTTAGTATAGTGTGTTTGTCTCAGGTCTGGGTTAGTATAGTGTGTTTGTCTCAGGTCTGGGTTAGTATAGTGTGTTTGTCTCAGGTCTGGGTTAGTATAGTGTGTTTGTTTGGGTGTGGTTAGTATAGTGTGTTTGTCTCAGGTCTGGGTTAGTTTAGTGTGTTTGTTTGGGTGTGGTTAGTATAGTGTGTTTGTCTCAGGTCTGGGTTAGTATAGTGTGTTTGTTTGGGTGTGGTTAGTATAGTGTGTTTGTCTCAGGTCTGGGTTAGTATAGTGTGTTTGTTTGGGTGTGGTTAGTATAGTGTGTTTGTTTGGGTGTGGTTAGTATAGTGTGTTTGTCTCAGGTCTGGGTTAGTTTAGTGTGTTTGTTTGCCTAACGTTTTTTGTTTTCTGAACGCTGGACAGCTTTCAGTGTCAAATTGCCATTGAAATGTTTTTATTTGATGACTATGAATGCATACGTCAATCATGGAGTGTCACCGAAGTACGTTTGCTTAAATGTCAATAAACCTAGTGCTGATACCTCGACTAATTTACATCTAACTTGCAAAGTTATCAAATTCTTAAAGTATGTGATCTGAAAATTATCACATACTTGATTGCACTGAAAATGTAAGATATTATATGATAAATTTCATTATTAATTATCTCTAAACCTATCAGTAGTACTAAAATGGATATAACTGAAGTTGAACTTGATAATACATTTCATTATTAATTATCTCTAAACTATCAGTAGTACTAAAATGGATATACAATGTAACTGAAGTTGAACTTGATAATACATTTCATTATTAATTATCTCTAAACCTAGTAATAGTCAATGTTGGGCTAGTAAATAACTATTATTGCCATGTCTGATGGCTAGTAAAACAAAATTGTTAAATTAAGTCTATTTTATTTACATATGTATATCAGTCCCCACCCCCACTCCCAATTTAGAGTTTTTAATCTCTATCTCCCTCTTTAGGTAACATATCCGATTATTTCTATTAGTAAAATTGCATTAACTTATAGTAGGGCTAGTGAATTTTTGCTCATGGCTATTTAATTTTTTTAATCACTGATCCCACTGATTTTGTAAAAATTCTAGAAGCCCTGGGGTCTTAGGATCAAATCTCCTCAGCGAACCAATGTGATTGGTGTTTTTGCATCCCAATCTGTGCCCGATGACTGGTATATCATAACACAAAGCAGACATGTATAACAGATTATTGGCTGCTAATGGGGAAATGACACAGGGTATTTTAAGACTATGTGCGAGAATTTCTAAATGTCTGACATTCAATAGCCAATGATTAATTAATCAATGTGCTCTAGTGGTGTTGTTTAACATTTTGACATACAATTTATAATGTTAGTTTTTGGAATGAATTAAGTCCTTCAAAGCATTTACCCAACTGCCGTTTCCCTGGAATAACTGATGGATTTAGCCAAAATTGTGAAGATTGTTTGGGCATTGATATCCAGATTCCAAAATGGCTATTTAAGGAAGCTTAATAAGATCTTGCATGTGTTAATTGTAATATATACAGCTATTTACAGATCCATGTCTGTGAGGCATATTCTGAATTTGTATTTCATCTTCAGTGACTAGTGACACCAGAAGGTGCAATACCAATATGAAGCACATTGTGACGTATTTTAAACGGTTCCTCAATAACATCAAACACTTATAGGTGAACGTGTTTTTCTGTAATAGTTGATCCATCATGTATATTTATGTTCACTTGTTGTTCATTATCAAGTGTTTGTCTTCCATCCACCATCTTCTCAACCCACCAGGCCCCGCAGTTTTAATACAGTATTTTATTATTGTCGTCTGCGGTTCACACGCTCACATGAGCAATAAGCGATTCACATTCTTTACATTCTGCACAGTGTAACCATTGATTTTATTTGCCCAGATCAAACACTTACACACTCCAAGAAGGAAATATTGAGCATGCCACTACACTTGTACCTTGAACAAATTTATCCGAGTTTGTCATTACCGATCTTGGCTTGGCAATTAGTAGCAAAGCCATCAATAAATTTCTTGATGACCTTTTGAAAAATGGAAGTGTTATTTTCTATTTAAATTCTGTGGAGTTTGTTTTGCATTAATAAGCTGCAACCATAAAAACTATATAAAGACTCATGTTTATAGCACGATACATTGGAACTCCTCTGTATGTGAAGAGTGAATTATTATGACAGTTGATTCGATTTGCAATATTTGAACGAGAAGAAGTCATGATTACAGGAAACATTGCCAATTGGAAATGATCAATGTATAATGCGTCTCTGAGCGAATCACAGAAAACTGTTCAGCATTTCACCGTCGCTTTGGAAACAGACATCATTTGAATTTTGGTGAACTTTTGCTGCTACTACATTAAGTTCATTTGATGGTAAATTAGATCTCCGTTTGGTTATATTTGATCAAAGTGGATCTTGTGCCGGAAATTTAATACACAGCTTTTTATGGATGTGATAAACAACAACGCTCATCTCAGCTGAATTTGTAAGTACATGAATACAAGTGAATAACAGTTGCTAGAAATTAATCATACATGTAATAGACTTTGTTTAATTATACTCTTACATATAATAGACTTTCTTTAATCATACTCTTACATGTAATAGACTTTCTTTAATTATACTCTTACATATAATAGACTTTCTTTAATCATACTCTTACATGTAATAGACTTTGTTTAATTGTGTTTGTAATAAACAAAAACTTAGCATGTTTTGACTGTAAACAATACCAATTAATTTTTTTTACATGTGTATGTAATACATAAAATGTAGATTTTTTTTAATAACAAAAGAAGTGCTTTGCACATTTGAACTCTAGACAAAGACTGTTTTAGAAACAAGAATGCATAGATGGTTATAGAGTTTAATTTAAGCTATTTCCATATTTTGACTATACCAATAATTTTTTTTTACATGTTATGTAATACATAAAATGTTTTTTTTAATAACAAAAAGTGCTTTAAATCTGCATAGAGTGTAGGTTTTGTTTGCTGATAGTTATTTTGTTTGCATAGTTATTTAGAGGATAAATCTCACTATTTAAATGCTACATGTTAAAGTAATACTTAAGTCTGTTGTCTATATCGTTATTTAATAATGAATGTATAAATTGAAGACTACTATATGTAAAACAAAACAATCCGATGAAAATAAAGGGGAAAAGCAGAAATACACAGAGGCAAACCTTAAATACATAACATACTTTAACAATGAAACAATTCAGGGAGCTATACTAATTTATATGCTGAGTCAAACTAAACTTTATATGGCACCAGAATACTCAAAAACATAAGTGAATACACCAAACATAATTTATTGTTTCAAGGCCAGAGTTTGAGGGTTACTCAAATCGCAACTTTGATGTTTGTTACAAATTTATTACAATAATTATGATGACCATCTTGAAAGTTAAGAATACCACAGAATGGAATTTAAAGCATTTTACATGTGTAGCTAATGAATAAAATCATTTTAAAAAATCAGCTTTCAATGAATATGTTTTATTTGTCTAATTCTCTTATATTTATAATATAGTATGTTAGATTGTGCTATCAGGGTTCAACTGTTATTTTGATTTCTCTCCTTACTTGTCATCAAGAAAAATGCTGGACATGTTGTTAATTTGCCACTGTGAATTTCCCCCATATATCTTTATAATTGCAAAAAAAAACAAAAAAAAATATTTATGAAAGAATTGTCTTTGGCAAAACAATGTTTGAGTTTGACGTCATTTCCATTCAAAAATACACCGCGCCACATATTCTTACGTCATTTGAATATCTAGTAATGGCGGACTGGAATTAAAGTTGCGTGTACAGTTTACAAAAACACGTTGTATTAAGCTTGAGTTTATATGATAAAGAGATTATTACCCTCGTGTATTTCAGTATCATCAATATCATATATTCAAATGACGTAAGAATATGTGGTGCGGTGTATTTTTGAATGGAAATGACGTCAAACTCGAATGACGTCATTTTGGATGTCCTTACATCAAAATAAAGTTATGCCTAACGTTTTTTGTTTTCTGAATGCTGGACAGCTTTCAGTGTCAAACTGCCATTGAAATGTTTTTATTTGATGACTATGAATGCATACGTCAATCATGGAGTGTCACCCAAGTATGTTTGCTTAAATGTCAATAAACCTAGTGCCGAGACCTCGACTAATTTACATCTAATTTGCAAAGTTATCAAATTCTTAAAGTATGTGATCTAAAACATATCACATACTTTGATTGCACTAAAAATGTAAGATATTATATGATAATATATTATATTAATATAATATAATATAATATTATATTATATATAAAAATAATAATTAAAAAAATAAAATGAAATGAAACAAAAA
The DNA here is from genome assembly GCF_016097555.1 of Gigantopelta aegis. Lineage (NCBI taxonomy): Eukaryota > Metazoa > Mollusca > Gastropoda > Neomphalida > Peltospiridae > Gigantopelta > Gigantopelta aegis. The sequence goes on along the minus strand of NC_054706.1, from coordinate 594,508 downwards.
CTAATGAAATGATATAACATTAAATAATGATGACGATGATGATGATAATAATAATAATAATAATAATAATAATAATAATAATAATAATAATAATGATAATACTGATAATAATAAATGAAATAAATAACATTTGACCCCTAGTGTATGGTTATACATTTTGGGAAAGCAATTCAAAAGACATGTATAGATCAGCTGCTACAAACGTAATTCAACATCAAATAGTAAAGAAAAAAATTAGTTTTTTTTATCACATTAATTATTTATTCTAAAAACCTTTTTTTTACCTAATATAAACTGGTCTATATACGTTAATTATAATGGAACGACAACCCCTCCCTCCGCCAACCTCGATCTAGTCCACTAGAAACTATACTGAATATTTCACTGCGTTAATAAGCGTTAATAATAACTGGTACCGAGTTTGTTATTCTATTTATTACCCCAGGTATTTGAGTTTTTTTTTTAAAGCCTTTATTTTCGATATAGCCTACATCAGCTATACGTCTATGTTTATAAAAATGACGTAAACTACTTTAATGTTCTGGGTATTGCTTTAACTTTGTAGTTTATTCACGGTTCACAGATAACTTTCAAAACCCAAAGTTCTATATATTCTTTAAAAAAAAAAATCTATAATGAATTGATTAAACTACCATTTTATTACAAGTTTAACACTAAAACCAGAAAAACATAAATGCAAACACTTTAAACTACGTGACGTCATTGCGTGTGCTCTGCCAAATCATGATGATGTCATATTTGTTACCGACAAGGTGATTGGTTTGTTGGCATCAAATCGTCCAATAGTAGTGTACGTAAAACCATGATTTTTATTTTCCCCGTTGCGAGTGCCTGCTGAGGGTAATAAACCAACTTATTACCCCAGCAGGCACTCATAACGGGGAAAATAAAAATCACTAAAGCTAAAGCTCGTGACAAGTGAAAAATATTTCACTCGGGACATAAATTTGATAATAACTGGTAACTTGTTTATTATCCTCTATATATCACAAGGACTTTGGAACAAATTACGGTAAACAGAGGTCATTCTTTGTGACACAATACTTCAACTTTATTTTCTTACGCAGTGTATCATACTGTTATGCAATGTCATGGGTTATCAGTTGCCGTGGTACCTAACAAATACACAAGAAAGATATTGATGTTAAAACACATAAGGACCGTATATTTTTGGCAAGTATCTGTAAAGAGAGTTTTACCAGCAGACACCGTGACAATCATGTGACTTCAATAACCAGATACCAGTACAGCTGAGAACAGACAGAAATAATTTTTAAAATTAAGTTTTCTTTCAAATTACAGTCTTTGAAAATCATAGAGAAAAGGTATTAAGAAATATGCCGTGTTTAACTTTATGAGTGGTTAAAGTTAAATATTCCTTTCTTTGCTGGTTTTAACTTTATTTTTACGAATATGTCTGTGAATATAACAGGCATTTGTTTACATTCCCCATGTAAAAGTCAAATTCATCAAAACTATTCAAATGTATATAGGCCCTATATATACTGTTGTGCACAAACGACGCAACCACCAAAACAGGAACCTCACTGAAACAGGGCAACGGACGATATTAGAAGGCCTATAATTTAAAACTGTTTTATAATTTTATTATAATTATTAGTTGAAGCAACTTTTTAACTGTTACTTGAACAAAAAATGCAGAAAAATCTACATATTTTGATGCAATCAAAAGTATACACACATGCATACATATTGCCTACCCCCGCTCATTGAACAACATTTTTTTAACTATTGAGTCGTGTTATTTAATTTTTCAAGTACATGTATAGAAGCATAAAATATCATATAACTAATTTACATGATTGAATGTATGTCTTGAAAACAATCAATAAAAAGGGAACTGTTTTTATAATTATTTTTATTGATTTAACAGTCAGCAGATTACATGGTATTTAAAATATTGCATGCAACATAAGATGGGACAAATTTATTATTATTTAAAAAAAAATATCTTTGGTTATTTTTATTTTTTATCTAAATATTAGTTTACTATTTATTCAAATATAATATTGACTATATATATTGTAGTACATGCAATAGTCATATTTTAAAAGTAAAACTCTTGGTCTACATCCTGAGTTTACGTTTTCAAATTTTAGCGCCCTTATTTGCTTCCATGGAAAAACAGTTGATGTGTGACCTCACATTTTTACTGATGTCACTCACTAGTATGTCAAAATAAACATACACATGTAGATGATACTTCGATACTGGTATATATTTTGGGCAGTATGATCGCCATCAATTAAGAAAATTACAAATGTTTTGACATACTGGTCATTGTTTTTGACCTATTTTGGTTTCTGTGTAGAAATATTTCTTTTTAAAGTAAAATGTAACAAAGAATTGGATATACTTAAAATTTCTTAGCTACTTGACTATTTACACATCTTACTGTGAGACTTGGAACGTAAACAAATGATAGGTGACATATCACTTTAAAAAGGGTGAAAATCCCAAATGGCACAATTTAATAGAGACAACGACTCAACACTCAAGTAACCATTTGTTTTTATGAGCTGCACCCCACTCAAGAAGAATCCTAAATCTGCTGCTCGCCATGACACACTGCATGGGGGTGCGAGACGTAGCCCAGTGGTACAGCGCTCGCTCGATGCGCGGTCGGTGTGGGTTCAATCCCCGTCGTTGGCCCATTGGGCTATTTCTCATTCCATCCAGTGCACCACGACTGGTATATCAAAGGCTGTGGTATGTACTACCCTGTATGTGGGATGGTGCATATAAAATATCCCTTGCTGCTAATCGAAAAGAGTAGCCCATGAAGTGGCGACAGCGGGTTTCCTCTCTCAATATCTGTGTGGTCCTTAACCATATGTCTAACCGTAAATACAATGTGTTGTGTGCGTTGTTAAATAAAACATTTCTTTTTCTTTCACTGTATAGGATGGAACATACTATTATCCTGTTCAATTATTTAGACCCAAAGTTTTTTGCAAATGTTACGTTTATTTCCTATTCGATATTTGTTTTCTTTGCATTTACATGAAAACAAACCCAAACTCTGACAGGTTTTATATACAAATCATCATATAAAATGCACGAAGTTGACGTACTTCCACTTTTTAAAAATCTCTGTGTCTTTTGAATGCACGTTATTTCTCCTATAAATAACTAAGGTCATTTGCATATCAAAACATTGGGATCTGAGGCTACGTGAAGGCCATTATAGCTTGTTTCACTAAATCAAGGTTATTATTGTTTTGCAGTGTGTAACAGCATTGTCTAATCTTTCCGTTAAACATAGATGTAAACAAACAGAACATGTAACCCTTTCTTGTAAGTGCATTATATTTAATCAATTTAGCTAATGTATTAAGTATTTTTATTTTATTATATCAATTATATATTAGCATACCATACCTAACCTAACACAACTGAGGTGTAGCACAGTAATAAACACAAATCACCTCACACACTGCAGGAATGTGCTTTCCAAATTTATAAATAAATTTAATGCAGGGCCGGACCCAGAAGACCGGGGTGGGGTGGGGGGGGGGGTGGATAAAATGTCAAAGGCCACCAACAAAAAATAATAATAAAAATGTTATTTAATTTGCCTCTAAATTGGGACCTCATACGTACATGTATGTGTATATATATATATATATATATATATATATATATATATATATATATATATATATATATATATATATAGTATTTAGGGTGGTGCTAGGGGCTGGGGTTTGGGGGTTGGGTGTTACATTTGTAATGCAAAAAACCAAAGGGTTATTGTTCGGACTCGTATGGGTTCAACCACTTTTTCATCCCGCAGACACAGCCCTGAATGTTCAAAATACGATAGCATTGCTTGGTCAATAACATCATTATTTCGATCTATGACTGCACGTGCTATTGTAGCAATGTGTAAACCACGTAAAATACAAGTTAGGTAGGGTATATAAATTCATTGAAAATGTATTCGTCGACATTCTTGTTATTGTTATTTGAGGAAAAATATGGGTAAATCGAAAAACACTTCAGTTGATGTAAAATCGTGTATTAAGAATGTTTTCGATTATTTTGAAGATGAATATCAGCACGGTAGACCTAGGTATGCTTCTTATCGAATTGTCGATCAAGTTGCCGCTGCACTTAAAGTTTTGGTTTCAACAGTAAAAAGAACTGTGAAAAATCTAAGCTCTACGAATCCAAGCACAGAAATCACTGTTAAAAAACGCGACCGAAAACTCATCGATTTATTTGATAAAGATGTTATTAGACGACGAGTATACAGATTTTATAGAGAGGGCGAATTACCTACATTACATAAGATTAACGTGGCTTTAAGGGAGGAATGTGGAATCAACATATCCATATCAACTTTACGAAGAACACTCCATGACCTCGATTTTAAATACCAACATACACATGTATGTCTACAACCGGAAAAGTGATTTTTTAGGACGCCAATATATCAAACAGGAGACTGTCCTATCTCCATGAAATATCCAGTTTACGAGAACAGGGGTATTTAATAGTGTATCAAGATGAGACCTGGGTGAATGTTAACCATACAACATCCCACCACTGGACAGATATCCACCCGGGCACAAGTACCGCCAATCACCTGCCGAAATCAGACGCTGCTGATGAGTTCCTAAACTCTGTTCGGTGACTGGGAAGGGAAAAAGACTTATTATTTGTCATGCTGGCTGTGATAAATATGGATTGATAGATGGCTGTGAATTGATCTTTGAGGCTAAAAAAACAGACGGAGACTATCATGGTGAGATGAATCATGAAAATTTCATCAAATGGTTTGAAGAACAACTTATGCCTTCTCTACCAGAACCTTCTGTTATCGTCATGGATAACGCAAGCTACCACAACAAATTAACTGAGATTACACGATGTCCTGCACTAAACGCTAAAAAGGAAGAAATTCAGTCGTGGCTACGAAACAAAAATATACCTTTTGAGAGTAACATGACAAAGCCAGTTCTTTATGAACTTGTGAAAAGTAACAAATGTGCAAAGCAATTTGTTACTGATGATATTGCTGAACGCCATGGGCACTTGTGTCTAAGACTGCCGCCAAGACATTCTGAACTCAATCCGATAGAACTGATCTGGAGTCAAGTCAAAGGGCACATAGCTCATCATAATGATGATAAAATGAGCACTGTGCAGAGAGAACTTGCACATGCATTGAACTCTGTCACACCTACACACTTCTCTGACGCAGTTAAACATGTAATAAAGATCGAAGAAGATTTTAGAAAACAAAATAGTTTTATAAGAAATAAAATACCCCCTGTGATAGTCCCCCTTAACGAAGATAGTGATGAAGAAATGAGTTCATCGACTGATTAAGTTATTTCTCCATACCCATCAGGAGTATTACTTTAATATATGCATGAACTCTTTAACACCCAAAACAATTTATTTCCATATCATTCACTATCAAACAACCTAACAACCTATAAACTAATCGACTAGAAATGCATATAGACTACACATACATACGAGAGAAATGTTTATTTAAGGACACACTCAACGCATTTGATATACGTTTATGTGGCGTCAGACAAAACGGTTAAGGAGCATTATGACAGTGAGAAAGAAACTCGCTACCGCCACATGGGCCACTGTTTCCGATAAGCAATTTTGATAAGCAATAAGGGACGTTTTATATGCACCATCCCATAGACAGGATAGCACATACCACAGCCTTTATACATCAGTTGTGGTGCACAGGCTGGAACTAGACACAACCCAATGGGTCCACCATGTGGGATCGATCAGTCGACCTACCATGAGCGAATGCTTTACCTCTGAGCTACGTCCCACTCCATATACAAAAGAAGCCTTAAGTGGGGTTGGGGTTGTGCAGAGGGTCACACCTCCACCAATCGCATGCATACCATATTCTTCTCTCTCTCTCCCTATAACCATATAACCATAGATTAAAATATGTTGAGTGCGTCGTTACATAAATGACATCTCTCTCTCTCTCTCTCTCTCTCTCTCTCTCTCTCTCTCTCTCTCTCTCTCTCTCTCTCTCTCCCTTCAGCGCGCGCGCTTGTGTATTCCACAATATAATTATAATTGTGTTTTTTTCAAACTGAAGTTTTGTCACTTGAACTCCCCACCTGAATCTGCGCCTGCTTCATGTTTACAGATATTTTCTTAAAAATAGGTCATACTACGATTTGTGCGGATAGGACGATAGAACCGAACATTAGTTTGAAACGCACTATAGAATGATGCTTTTGATATGCAAATGACCGTAGTTATTTATAGGAGAAATAACGTGCATTCAAAAGACACAGAGATTTTTAAAAAGTGGAATTAAATCAACTTCGTGCATTTTATATGATGATTTGTATATAAAACCTGTTGGGGTTTGGGTTTGTTTTCATGTAAATGCAAAGAAAACAAATATCGAATAGGAAAAAAACTTAACATTTGCAAAAAACTTTGGGTCTAAATAATTGAACAGGATAATAATGCTTTGGCTACTGTTTTAAATGTATTGGTGAAAGTAATGCATAAAACTAATTAATGTAGGCTGGGACCATTCAACACTTATGTAATGTTAAGGGGAGATGGGTGTTATGGGATGCGTTACAGAACATTATGTAATGTTAAGGGGAGATGGGTGTTATGGGATGCGTTACAGAACATTATGTAATGTTATGGGGAGATGGGTGTTATGGGATGCGTTACAGAACATTATGTAATGTTAAGGGGAGATGGGTGTTATGGGATGCGTTACAGAACATTATGTAATGTTAAGGGGAGATGGGTGTTATGGGATGCGTTACAGAACATTATGTAATGTTAAGGGGAGATGGGTGTTATGGGATGCGTTACAGAACATTATGTAATGTTAAGGGGAGATGGGTGTTATGGGATGCGTTACAGAACATTATGTAATGTTAAGGGGAGATGGGTGTTATGGGATGCGTTACAGAACATTATGTAATGTTAAGGGGAGATGGGTGTTATGGGATGCGTTACAGAACATTATGTAATGTTAAGGGGAGATGGGTGTTATGGGATGCGTTACAGAACATTATGTAATGTTAAGGGGAGATGGGTGTTATGGGATGCGTTACAGAACATTATGTAATGTTAAGGGGAGATGGGTGTTATGGGATGCGTTACAGAACATTATGTAATGTTAAGGGGAGATGGGTGTTATGGGATGCGTTACAGAACATTATGTAATGTTAAGGGGAGATGGGTGTTATGGGATGCGTTACAGAACATTATGTAATGTTAAGGGGAGATGGGTGTTATGGGATGCGTTACAGAACATTATGTAATGTTAAGGGGAGATGGGTGTTATGGGAGATGGGTGTTATGGGATGCGTTACAGAACATTATGTAATGTTAAGGGGAGATGGGTGTTATGGGAGATGGGTGTTATGGGAGATGGGTGTTATGGGATATTAAGGGGAGATGGGTGTTATGGGATGTTAAGGGGAGATGGGTGTTATGGGAGATGGGTGTTATGGGAGATGGGTGTTATGGGATGTTAAGGGGAGATGGGTGTTATGGGAGATGGGTGTTATGGGAGATGGGTGTTATGGGAGATGGGTGTTATGGGATGTTAAGGGGAGATGGGTGTTATGGGATGTTAAGGGGAGATGGGTGTTATGGGAGATGGGTGTAATGGGAGATGGGTGTTATGGGAGATGGGTGTTATGGGAGATGGGTGTAATGGGAGATGGGTGTTATGGGAGATGGGTGTTATGGGATGTTAAGGGGAGATGGGTGTTATGGGATGTTAAGGGGAGATGGGTGTTATGGGAGATGGGTGTTATGGGAGATGGGTGTAATGAGAGATGGGTGTTATGGGAGATGGGTGTTATGGGAGATGGGTGTAATGGGAGATGGGTGTTATGGGAGATGGGTGTTATGGGAGTTATGGGATGCGTTACAGAACATTATGGGTGGTGGTGTCACTTGTTAAACAACATTTCAAAGCAAAATAATTTTTCATGGCCACTTTCTTATATTTATATATTTTTAAAAACCCCACAAAAAACCCTCAACTATCACCCCCAAACCCCCCAAACACAAAACAAAACAGAAACACCACTATAAAAAAGTACAAAGAAATTTTGGAACATGAAAAAAGGTGGTTCCAAACAAGTAATAATAGTGGTCTTTTCAAAATGTGGGGACTTTGTTTTCTTTGCCACTAGAGCTGGACAGTATACCATATATACCGTTTGGTATCTGTATAATGTCAATACCGATTTACTGTACCAAGCAAATCTCTAAATACCAAAATGTGGGGACTTTGTTTTCTTTGCCACTAGAGTTGGACAGTATACCATATATACCGTTTGGTATCTGTATAATGTCAATACCGATTTACTGTACCAAGCAAATCTCTAAATACCAAAATGTGGGGACTTTGTTTTCTTTGCCACTAGAGCTGGACAGTATACCATATATACCGTTTGGTATCTGTATAATGTCAATACCGATTTACTGTACCAAGCAAATCTCTAAATACCAAAATTTCGGTATTGAAAAATGTTTTACGCCATTTAGTAAACTTAAAGCACTAACAATATATCTGATGAACACAAAATAGTTGAAAAGAAGAGAGATGAGGGCCTTGTGTATGGAATTTAATTTTATTTTAGATGAAATTAGTGTGGGTGAGATTTAACTCTGGCATTCAATTAAAGCTGAGTATACTGAAAATACCGCTTGATATCGGTACTGATATCGGTATTGTATCAATCACCCCCAAAATTCTGATACCGAAACTGAACCTGAAATTTCAATTCCGCCCAGCTCTATTTACCAGCCCGTTTCTTGTTTTATATTAATATTTATAACAATTCATGCATTTGCCCACAAAGTGTGCACTCTGTCGATGTGTAATACACATAGGCTAATCACTGTAAATTATTGAACATTAAAAATGCATTATTATTTTTACATTTATTTTTTTATTTAATATTTGAAATTTGTTTGTTTCTTCTCTTTGTTTTCCTGCTTGCATCCAACCTCACCTTAAAATAAAAATGACAAACAGAAATTTGTATATTATTCTGAACTTGATGAACATGGTTATCTGAATTTTCTTCTCAGAAAAGTAATTAATAAAATACTTAATTTCAATCTGTTAGTCTTCTGGTTGAACCATGGCCCCCAAACCTCAAGTTTCTTTTCTTAGTTTTGTAATATATATTTATTAATAAAAACATTTCAAATGTTGGTGATATATTCGCATGGTGCAGCTATTGAAGCACATATGAGCAAATGTGACAGTCTAGCCAACTAGTGAAGCACGGAAATCAATACAAATCACTTTGTTGCACCAAACTCTCATCCATTCCATTTCCTCCGATCCACTTTTTGAAGTTTGCAGGTCATAAATTCTTAATTAAGTATTGAGCAATGACACGCCTTGAAAGATTTGTTTCGATGGAAGGTCAAAGTTGTAGCGTGGGCTGTAGCTTGTTTGTTTTTTGTTTAAGTCTTTCGTTATTGAATTTTGATAACTATATATCAAATGTTTAATAAGTCCATGGATTTATCCAGGATTTTTCACCATGGTCCCATGTCCGACGAGATTGAAACAATTAGTGCGATTTTATCATAATTGGGATCTTTTATTCAGACCAGTGAATAAGGCAGTACACCACTGTTAAATTAATTTATCAGAACAACAATTAAATATAATTATATATTCAGCATGTTTTGTATAAAAATTGGGAGTTTTCAGTGCCACATCTTTTGAGAAGGTGCCTATATGTTTGGATCATCAACATGCCAGCATACATTCCTGGAGTCTGTGCCATAATATGCTTGGCAACACATTTGTTTAATTTGTTTTTATCTCTAACATTATCTACCAAGGGTGGATAATGTTAGAGATAAAAACGGATATAAGATTGGCAAGAGTTCAGCCACAAACCGGCTGAGATGAGGACAGTTATAAGATTGTTAGTCTTTCAGCCACAAACTGGCTGAGATGAGAACAGTTATAAGATTGGCAGGCTTTCAGCCACAAACCGGCTGAGATGAGGACGGTTATAAGATTGTTAGGCTTTCAGCCACAAACCATTTGAGATGAGGACGGTTATAAGATTGGCAGCCTTTCAGCCACAAACCATCTGAGATGAGGACGGTTATAAGATTGGCAGCCTTTCAGCCACAAACCATCTGAGATGAGGACGGTTATAAGATTGGCAGCCTTTCAGCCACAAACCATCTGAGATGAGGACGGTTATAAGATTGGCAGCCTTTCAGCCACAAACCATCTGAGATGAGGACGGTTATAAGATTGGCAGCCTTTCAGCCACAAACCATCTGAGATGAGGATGGTTATAAGATTGGCAGCCTTTCAGCCACAAACCATCTGAGATGAGGACGGTTATAAGATTGGCAGCCTTTCAGCCACAAACCATCTGAGATGAGGATGGTTATAAGATTGGCAGCCTTTCAGCCACAAACCGGCTGAGATGAGGACGGTTATAAGATTGGCAGGCTTTCAGTTACAGCCACAAACCATCTGAGATGAGGACGGTTATAAGATTGGCAGCCTTTCAGCCACAAACCGGCTGAGATGAGGACGGTTATAAGATTGTTAGGCTTTCAGCCACAAACCATCTGAGATGAGTACGGTTATAAGATTGGCAGCCTTTCAGCCACAAACCATCTGAGATGAAGACGGTTATAAGATTGGCAGCCTTTCAACCACAAACCATCTGAGATGAGGGCGGTTATAAGATTGGCAGGCTTTCAGCCACAAACCATCTGAGATGAGGACGGTTATAAGATTGGCAGCCTTTCAGCCACAAACCATCTGAGATGAGGGCGGTTATAAGATTGGCAGCCTTTCAGCCACAAACCAGCTGAGATGAGGACGGTTATAAGATTGGCAGCCTTTCAGCCACAAACCATCTGAGATGAGGACGGTTATAAGATTGGCAGCCTTTCAGCCACAAACCATCTGAGATGAGGACGGTTATAAGATTGGCAGCCTTTCAGCCACAAACCATCTGAGATGAGGACGGTTATAAGATTGGCAGCCTTTCAGCCACAAACCATCTGAGATGAGGACGGTTATAAGATTGGCAGCCTTTCAGCCACAAACCATCTGAGATGAGGACGGTTATAAGATTGGCAGCCTTTCAGCCACAAACCGGCTGAGATGAGGATGGTTATAAGATTGGCAGGCTTTCAGTTACAGCCACAAACCATCTGAGATGAGGACGGTTATAAGATTGGCAGCCTTTCAGCCACAAACCATCTGAGTTGAGGACGGTTATAAGATTGTTAGGCTTTCAGCCACAAACCATCTGAGATGAGTACGGTTATAAGATTGGCAGCCTTTCAGCCACAAACCATCTGAGATGAAGACGGTTATAAGATTGGCAGCCTTTCAGCCACAAACCATCTGAGATGAGTACGGTTATAAGATTGGCAGCCTTTCAGCCACAAACCATCTGAGATGAAGACGGTTATAAGATTGGCAGCCTTTCAGCCACAAACCATCTGAGATGAAGATGGTTATAAGATTGGCAGCCTTTCAGCCACAAACCATCTGAGATGAGGGCGGTTATAAGATTGGCAGCCTTTCAGCCACAAACCATCTGAGATGAGGACGGTTATAAGATTGGCAGCCTTTCAGCCACAAACCATCTGAGATGAAGACGGTTATAAGATTGGCAGCCTTTCAGCCACAAACCATCTGAGATGAGGACGGTTATAAGATTGGCAGCCTTTCAGCCACAAACCATCTGAGATGAGGACGGTTATAAGATTGGCAGCCTTTCAACCACAAACTGGCAGAGATGAGAATGGTTATAAGATTGGCAGCTTTCAGCCACAAACCATCTGAGATGAGGACGGTTATAAGATTGGCAGCCTTTCAGCCACAAACCATCTGAGATGAGGACGGTTATAAGATTGGCAGCCTTTCAGCCACAAACCGGCTGAGATGAGAATGGTTATAAGATTGGCAGGCTTTCAGTCACAAACCATCTGAGATGAGGGTGGTTATAAGATTGTTAGGCTTTCAGCCACAAACCATCTGAGATGAGAATGGTTATAAGATTGGCAGCCTTTCAGCCACAAACCATCTGAGATGAGAACAGTTAATATAACTAAATATACAGTGAAATCTGTCTAAACCGGACCCTGAACAAACCAGAATCCTGTCAAAACTGGCCATGTTTCATGGTCCTAAATTCTAAAAGATGACCCTCTAGAAACTGGATCCTGTTTAAAGTAGGTCCCCGACATGATCCGGTTTGGACAGACCTTCAATGTATATATCTGCCAAGTTTAACTTTAATAAAATTAGTGTTGTGTAATTTGGCCAATGACAGCTTGAACACTGGAGAAGATCCATTGTAGGCAGTAATCGATTTAACTAACAATAAGCATGTTCCCTCTCATATGCATCTTTGTACAAGACAATATGTCCATGGAGTCGGATCTAGCTCAGTAGAGTGTTCACCTGAATGCTTGATAAATGTAGGATCAAATCACCTCAGTGGACCAACTGGGTTTTTCCAGTCATAATCAGTGCACCACGACTAGTATATTCCAGTCATAATCAGTGCACCACGACTAGTATATTCCAGTCATAATCAGTGCACCACGACTAGTATATTCCAGTCACAACCAGTGCACCATGACTAGTATATTCCAGTCACAACCAGTGCACCATGACTAGTCTATTCCTGTCACAACCAGTGCACCATGACTAGTATATTCCTGTCACAACCAGTGCACCATGCCTGGTATATTCCAGTCACAATGAGTGCACCATGCCTGGTATATTCCAGTCACAATGAGTGCACCATGACTAGTATATTCCAGTCACAACCAGTGCACCATGACTAGTATATTCCAGTCACAACCAGTACAGCATGTCTAGTATATTCCAGTCACAACCAGTACAGCATGTCTAGTATATTCCAGTCACAACCAGTACAGCATGTCTAGTATATTCCAGTCACAACCAGTGCACCATGTCTAGTATATTCCAGTCACAACCAGTGCACCACGACTAGTATATCTGTGGGAAAGTGCATATAAAAGATCCCTTGCTGCTAATGAAAAAATGTAATGTTTTTTCTCTAAGACTACCTGTTAAAAATTACCAAATGTTCGACATCCAATAGCCAGTCAGAGTTCAGTGTGCTGTATTCCACTGATGGGAAAGAATTGTGACAAATACAGGTCCAATATGAATGAAAACATATATGCATGGACCTTCATTTTAGTTCTTTGTCTTTATTCTACCAGGCACAGGAGGTAGCCCCATGGTAAAGTGCTCACTCGATGTGCGGTCGGTCTGGGATCGATCAATTGTCAGTGGGCCCATTGGGCTATTTCTCATTCCAGCCAGTGTACCACGACTGGTATATCAAAGACTGTGGTATGTACTACCCAGTCTGTGGGATGGTGCATATAAAAGAACCCTTGATGCTAATCGAAAAGAGTAGTGCATGAAGTGGCAATAGCAGGTTTCCTCTCTCAATATCTGTGTGGTCCTTAACCATATGTCTGACGCCATATAACCATAAATAAAATGTGTTGAGTGCATCATTAAATAAACATTTCTTTCTCTTTTTTCTTCTTTCCATCAAAACAAATATTACAAGATCAAACAATTAAAAAAAAAAAAATTAATTAGAAAAAATTCAGATATCATATTAAGCTTAATTGATACAAGCATATTTATAGTTTTATTTGCAGTATTATTGTTGATCAGCCCAGCCAGTGTGTAAATCAAATCTACATCACTAAACGGTAAATGGAACTGAGAAATCTGCCATGATTACCGTGGCTGGTGGTGTCTGTGGTTCGGTGGTCGGCGTCTAGTGCTAATTTGTGTGGGTAAAGCTTGGGGAATTCATCAATTAATCATGGGGCTAAGCACTGCGACCATTGATCATCAATATGGATGAGAAACATAACGGTACAAGTCCTCGAGGTTCCCTTTTCATCTTACGTTTTCTTCTGATTTCTCGGGGGACACGTGTAGCTCAGTGGTAGAGCACTCGTCTGACATGCGATGGATTAGAGTTAACCGCCCTTGGTTGACTCAGCTTTTTTTGATGTCATAACCAGTGCCTTTAACTTTAAAGATTGTGCATGGTTGTTTCTACCTAATTTTACTGTAGTAGTTGTTCTGTCTGTGGAAAAGTACATATATAAAAGACCTCTTGCTGTTTTCACTGTAGTAGCTGGCCCGTCTGTGGGAAATACATATATAAAAGACCTCTTGCTGTTTTCACTGTAGTAGCTGGCCCGTCTGTGGGAAATACATATATAAAAGACCTCTTGCTGTTTTCACTGTAGTAGCTGGCACGTCTGTAGAAAAGTACATATATAAAAGACCTCTTGCTGTTTTCACTGTAGTAGCTGGCCCATCTGTGGGAAATACATATATAAAAGACCTCTTGCTGTTTTCACTGTAGTAGCTGGCCCGTCTGTGGGAAATACATATATAAAAGACCTCTTGCTGTTTTCACTGTAGTAGCTGGCCCGTCTGTGGGAAATACATATATAAAAGACCTCTTGCTGTTTTCACTGTAGTAGCTGGCCCGTCTGTGGGAAAAAATACATATATAAAAGACCTCTTGCTGTTTTCACTGTAGTAGCTGGCACGTCTGTAGAAAAGTACATATATAAAAGACCTCTTGCTGTTTTCACTGTAGTAGCTGGCCCATCTGTGGGAAATACATATATAAAAGACCTCTTGCTGTTTTCACTGTAGTAGCTGGCCCGTCTGTGGGAAATACATATATAAAAGACCTCTTGCTGTTTTCACTGTAGTAGCTGGCACGTCTGTAGAAAAGTACATATATAAAAGACCTCTTGCTGTTTTCACTGTAGTAGCTGGCCCATCTGTGGGAAATACATATATAAAAGACCTCTTGCTGTTTTCACTGTAGTAGCTGGCCCGTCTGTGGGAAATACATATATAAAAGACCTCTTGCTGTTTTCACTGTAGTAGCTGGCCCGTCTGTGGGAAATACATATATAAAAGTAGTGAAATAGAAAAAAGGACCACAAGTTAGTGAACATTGTGAGTGATTGAAGACAGTTCTAAAGTGTGTGTCAGTTGTAGTTTGAGTGAAAAATAAATACTTTATAGAGGTCTCCAGTCAGAATTTACACTCACATTTGGCAAATGGACTAGTATTTCTGCACCTTACAATACTTACATCATGTTACCAGAAACTATTTTAAGACTTTCACATTACACAAAGCTATTCTTGGAAATCTTTCAGCCATTGATGGTAAATTTTTATGACAATTTTCTCCAATTAGCACTGCTATGAAAGGCTTTGTTTTAGATTGCGCACGACGTGACGTCTGCCGCCTGCGACGGTGTGACGTGGTCGAGCTAACACTCCTCCTCGCGGTATTGTCACAGCAGTAATTGATTGCTTGGGGCACCACCTCCCTGTGTCTCATTGTTTCCTGCTGCAGTGATGTTCTTTCCTCTCCTCTGTTTGCCCAGTCGCCCCAGGGACTCGGATCAATTCAAGTACAGGAATTGCAATGTTTTAACCTCCACTACGTTTTTATAAAACTGAATATGCTCATTGATAAACCATGACAGGCTGAACTCTCAACTGTGAAGTGCTTCTCGATGTACAGCTGTACATTTGTTGGTAATTAGTCGAGTAGTTGCTGTGAGTGGGAGGCAGTAATTAGTCGAGTAGTTGCTGTGAGTGGGAGGCAGTAATTAGTCGAGTAGTTGCTGTGAGTGGGAGGCAGTAATTAGTCGAGTAGTTGCTGGGTCTAAAAGGATGGACTGAAGATACTGAGTACATTTATAGTCATTGTCTGGTTTCGTTTTACATTTTGTGATCAGAATTTATGTTAAATTTAACCATTGTAAAAATGTGGGAAACCGATTTGGTTAAATGTGTAGGATTATGCATGTTCTCATTCAGTGTATGGGGTGGGACACACAGCCCAATGGTAAAGTGCTCATTTGAATTGATCTTAGCTCATCAGTTGGCTCCTTAATTGGGCTATTCTCCTTCCAGCCAGTGCTCTGCAACTGATATATCAACAGCTGACTGGTATGTGCTATTATGTCTGTGATGATGTGTGTAAATAAAAGATCCCTTGCAGGTGTCCTCGCTAAGACTATACATCAAAATCACCAAATGTTTCACATCCAATAGCTAATCATTAATGTGCTCTAATGGTGTTGTTAAACAAAACAAACTTTTACAAGATCATGTCAAGATCTGATATGGGTATAAAAGGTAAAAGCCAATTTTTTGTTTCCCATAACGTGCCCCGTGCACCTCATGATGATTTATGATCAGTAAAATAGGATGTAGCTCAGGCAGAAAACCAATTGAGGTGCCATCAGTTGTAGGGTAAAAAACACATGCAGACATGCTCATACTTGTGTGTACACATACTCATGCATGCACACACACACATGCACACACATACATTCACAAACACACATGCACACTCATACACACACACACACACACATACACACATCAGTTATATGTAACAAAAACAAAATGCTAAGCATGAGATGACAGTATTACAGAAAGTCTATAATATAAGATTCTCTTAGTATTGTGTTTTATCAGTGGTGTATGGTGGGACTGACTGGATCCAAGTGTTTGACCACATCCATTAGGTTCAGGCATGTCCCACCTGGGCTCTACCATGGGTACGACTAGTGCCTTGGTTCCAGGGTGCACTAACTCAACTAGTGTCGTGCCTTGGTTCAGGGTGCACTCACTCGACTAGTGTCGTGCCTTGGTTCAGGGTGCACTCACATGACTAGTGTCGTGCCTTGGTTCAGGGTGCACTCACATGACTAGTGTCGTGCCTTGGTTCAGGGTGTATTCACATGACTAGTGTCGTGCCTTGGTTCAGGGTGCACTCACTTGACTAGTGTCGGGCCTTGGTTCAGGGTGCATTCACATGATTAGTGTCGTGCCTTGGTTCAGGATGCATTCACATGACTAGTGTCGTGCTTGGTTCAGGGTGCACTCACTTGACTAGTGTCGTGCCTTGGTTCAGGGTGCACTCACTTGACTAGTGTCATGTCTTGGTTCAGGGTGCACTCACATGACTAGTGTCGTGCTTGGTTCAGGGTGCACTCACTTGACTAGTGTCATGCCTTGGTTCAGGGTGCACTCACTTGACTAGTGTCATGCCTTGGTTCAGGGTGCACTCACTTGACTAGTGTCATGCCTTGGTTCAGGGTGCATTCACATGACTAGTGTCGTGCTTGGTTGAGGGTGCACTCACTTGACTAGTGTCGTGCCTTGGTTCAGGGTGCATTCACATGACTAGTGTCGTGCCTTGGTTCAGGGTGTATTCACATGACTAGTGTCGTGCCTTGGTTCAGGGTGCACTCACTTGACTAGTGTCGGGCCTTGGTTCAGGGTGCATTCACATGACTAGTGTCGTGCCTTGGTTCAGGGTGCATTCACATGACTAGTGTCGTGCCTTGGTTCAGGGTGCATTCACATGACTAGTGTCGTGCTTGGTTCAGGGTGCACTCACTTGACTAGTGTCGTGCTTGGTTCAGGGTGCACTCACTTGACTAGTGTCGTGCCTTGGTTCAGGGTGCACTCACTTGACTAGTGTCATGCCTTGGTTCAGGGTGCACTCACTTGACTAGTGTCATGCCTTGGTTCAGGGTGCACTCACATGACTAGTGTCGTGCCTTGGTTCAGGGTGCACTCACTTGACTAGTGTCGTGCCTTGGTTCAGGGTGCATTCACATGACTAGTGTCGTGCTTGGTTCAGGGTGCACTCACTTGACTAGTGTCATGCCTTGGTTCAGGGTGCACTCACTTGACTAGTGTCATGCCTTGGTTCAGGGTGCACTCACATGACTAGTGTCGTGCCTTGGTTCAGGGTGCACTCACTTGACTAGTGTCATGTCTTGGTTCAGGGTGCACTCACATGACTAGTGTCGTGCTTGGTTCAGGGTGCACTCACTTGACTATTGTCGTGCCTTGGTTCAGGGTGCACTCACTTGACTAGTGTCGTGCCTTGGTTCAGGGTGCACTCACACGACTAGTGTCCACTTTCAAAGAGAGTCGTTATAGTACTTTAAGTTTTCATCCCAAAATAATTGTGCACCGTTAATGAACTTGAATATTTTTGCGATCATGAGTTGTCAGGACTACCAAAGAAAATTAATAGTATGACTATTTCTGAATAATATTTCTGAATTCATACTAGCATTGTGTGTTCTGCTGATAGCTCCCATGTGATGTTATGAATGTGGCTCTTGGAGGCTGACGGAGGTCCAGCATGAAAGGCTTAATTAGGACAGTAAATAGGAGCTCTTTAGAGAAATCCTCTAATCGTGTTAGTGTCATTTGCCATGATCTGCACATTTCAATAGCGAGTGGAGAAAACTTGATCACGCTGGCCGGTTAACGGCTTGACGGACTCTTGCAGCCCGCGTTTGTATCCCTCATAGTGAACACCGTGTTTGTGTGCGCTTCTAGACAAAATATGGATTGGCACAAAAATTGGTTCTTCCTCAAATGCACACTGTAATGGTTGCCTTAGCAACTAACAAGGCAATTGATGGTGTTAAGAGTCTAGACTTGATATATGATTCTTCATTCCCATGAAAAACTGGTTCGATGGGATTTCTGCTCATCCTGTTGGACAATTGCATCGGGGCACAAAATAGCTGATGGTGATGTCGATCTACACTCTAAATGAACAGCCAGGGTTCCAAAATCTATATTTGAATATTAATACATGCAGCATGTACTTTGTCTGTGTATTTGATGTACATGTGTAATGTCATAGGATTGTTTTTAAACACTAAGGCATATTTTTTACCTAGACTCCAGTTTCAACCCGTAAGAATGGACACTAAGTTTGGTTAATTTACAAACCTGTAACAAACTTGGATACAACAGAGTGAAACAAGAGTCTGTGATGTTGAAATACTCTTAAGAATAGATTAAAACGCGACTCCATAACCGATACTTCTCAGATGCACGTGTGGTTTTAAGAAAAATGCATTTTGTTGTATTAGAAACACCAGCATGACCAGAAACACTTCAGTTGTACGGACATGGATAATCTAAACAATAACATATAAGCAATGTTTGATTTCAGTAATAATAAATGGCTCTAATAGTGAAAACTGTGCCTTAGTGTTTAAAACTAGGGTCTGTCCCTTTAATGTTGCACACGGGTACACTAATGCAGGTACAATATACTCCTAACAAACTATCACATGCACCATCACTGACGTCACATTTAATATTGCACACGGGTACACTAATGCAGGTACAATATACTCCTAACAAACTATCACATGCACCATCATTGACGTCACATTTATTATTGCACACGGGTACACTAATGCAGGTACAATAAACTCCTAACAAACTATCACATGCACCATCATTGACGTCACATTTATTATTCATATACTAGAATTTATGAGTAATAAAAAAATATATATATATTTTTGGTAATAGTTTTTTAAAAATAAATATATTATTATGTTTTTAGTTTATGTGCTTGATCATTCATTCATTCATTCATTCATTCATTCATTCATTCATTTACTTGGTTGTTTTTTCATTTGTTTTTCATTCATTCATCAGCTGACCCCCACACACCTTTATAATGTTGCCAACTGGCGATCGTGGAATAGAAATATTCTAATTCTTTACAAAATGTGTAACCTTGTTTTTCTTTTCTTTTTTAATGGGTTTTTTAAATGGTATATATTAGTGTTTCCGTAACGTGCAGTCTGCTGGGAATCCAATTACAGTGCTCAATTTGCTTCACGTAAAGTGGCTTGGACAATCTCAGACCCAACATGCTATCATGGCATGGGCAATCTCAGACCCAACATGCTATCATGGCATGGGCAATCTCAGACCCAACATGCTATCATGGCATGGGCAATCTCAGACCCAACATGCTATCATGTCATGGGCAATCTCAGACCCAACATGCTATCATGGCATGGGCAATCTCAGACCCAACATGCTATCATGGCATGGGCAATCTCAGACCCAACATGCTATCATGGCATGGACAATCTCAGACCCAACATGCTATCATGGCATGGGCAATCTCAGACCCAACATGATATCATGGCATGGGCAATCTCAGACCCAACATGATATCATGGCATGGGCAATCTCACACCCAACATGCTATCATGGCATGGGCAATCACAGACCCAACATGCTATCATGGCTTGGGCAATCACAGACCCAACATGCTATCATGGCATGGGTAATATCACACCCAACATGCTATCATGGCTTGGTCAATCTCACACCCAACATGCTATCATGGCATGGTCAAATGGATAGTATTTTTGTTTTCTAATTTTATCCTGCTATCATGGCACATGGTTTAAATAAGGACCACTAAACATAAAGTTTTTGTTTTAGAATAGTCTAGTTAGTTTGTGATGGCTAGTAGTTTAGTCTTAAGTATGCGATGGCTAGTATACTTAGAATATCTAGTTAGTGTATGTGTGATGGCTAGTGGAGTACTTAGAATAGTCTAGTAAGTGTATGTGCGATGGCTAGTGGAGTACTTAGAATAGTCTAGTTAGTGTATGTGCGATGGCTAGTGGAGTACTTAGAATAGTCTAGTAAGTGTATGTGCGATGGCTAGTGGAGTACTTAGAATAGTCTAGTAAGTGTATGTGCGATGGCTAGTGGAGTACTTAGAATAGTCTAGTAAGTGTATGTGCGATGGCTAGTGGAGTACTTAGAATAGTCTAGTTAGTGTATGTGCGATGGCTAGTGGAGTACTTAGAATAGTCTAGTAAGTGTATGTGCGATAGCTAGTGGAGTACGTTGGATCGAACTGCATGTGGATCAAATTTTGGAAATGGAATAGAAAAACCACAACTAAAAATGAATTGTCCCATCTCTACCTACATGTGTATGACATATACATCAGAGTTCAATATATGACACATGTCAATAGCAAACTGAAAATAAAAGATGCTTGAGCTATATACAAATGTATGTATATGTGTGTGTGTGTATGGATGTATGTATGTATGTATGTATGTGTGTGTTTGTGTGTGTCTTGAGCTATTTGTACAAATGTATGTATGTATGTATGTATGTGTGTGTGTATGGATGTATGTATGTATGTATGTGTGTGTGTGTGTGTGTGTGTGTGTGTGTTTGTGTGTTTGTGTGTGTGTGTATGAATGTATGTATGTATGTATGTATGTATGTATGTATGTATGTATGTATGTATGTATGTATGTATATATATATATATATATATATATATATATATATATATATATATATATATGTACATACACACACACACACAGTTGAATCTCGTTGGCCTGAAACCCATTAGTGCAAAGTGTTCGACAGGTACATGTAGTTCAACCTGACCATCCGGTCAACAATGTGTAAGTGTAACTCAGGACTTCGGTTTTGGTTTGAGCATTGTGTGATGTATTCAACCCTTCCAAGTTTGACCCAACGAGATTCTAATATATATATATACATGTATATATGTATGTAGGTATGTAGGTATGTAGGTATGTAGGTATGTACATGTAGGTACATACGTACGTACATACATACATACATACATACATACATATATATACATATATATATATATTTATATATTTATCATATAATATCTTACATTTTCAGTGCAATCACAGTATGTGATATTTTTCAGATCACACATTCTTTAAGAATTTAATAACTTTGCAAATTAGATGTAAATTAATTGAGGTCATGGTACTAGGTTTATTGACATTTAAGCAAACGTACATGGGTGACACTCCATAATTGACTTATGCATTCATAGTCATCAAATAAAAACATTTCAATAGCAATTTTACACTGAAAGCTGTCCAGCCTTCAACAAACTAAAAATGTTAAGACCAAGTTTATTTTGATGTAAGGATATCCAAAATGACGTCATTTGAGTTTGACGTCATTTTCATTCTTACATCATTTGAATATCTAGTAATGGCAGACTGGAATTAAAATTGCATGTACAGTTTACAAAAATGCTTGCCAGAGGCTTGCATAATACAATTTTTATTCCTAATATGATATTGACTATACCAAAGAACCTCTACATATATAAGCATGCCCAAAAGAACTCTGGCAAGAATAATACATTATTTGTATTCCTAATATATGATATTGACGATAGCGAAATACACGAGGGTAATACTCTCTTTATCATATAAGCTCAAGCTTAATACAACGTGTTTTTGTAAACTGTACACGCAACTTTAATTCCAGTCTGCCATTACTAGATATTCAAATGACGTAAGAATATGTGGCGCGGTGTATTTTTTAATGGAAATGATGTCAAACTCGAATGACGTCATTTTGGATGTCCTTACATCAAAGTAAAGTTATGCCTAACTTGTATATATCAGACACCTAATAGCCTTAGTTTTAAAAATGTGCTGGGGTGTTGTTCAAAATGTCTTTCTCCTCGTTTGACACATGGACTTGCCAATGTATTTTATTTAACCATTTCAAATAGTTCATATACATTTATATTATTTTTCTTCAGATATGGTATGTAACCCTAACCCTTATGTATAGTTTATGGTCCAAATGTGTAAACATAGCATTGAAAACACACACACACACACACACAGACACACACAGACACACACACATACATACACATACACACACACGCACATATACACACACACACAGACACAGACACACACACGCACACAGACACACACACACAGACACAGACACACACACACACACACACACACAGACACACACACAGACAGACACAGACACACACACACACACAGACACACACACACAGACACACACACACACAGACAGACACAGACACACACACACACACACACACACACACACAGACACACAGAGACACACAGACACACACACACAGACACACACACACACATACAGAAATACACACACAGACACACACACACACATACACACAGACAGAAATACAGACACACACACACACAGACACACACATACACATACACACATACAAAAATACACACACATACACACACACACATGCACACACATACACATACACACAAACAGAAATACACACAGACACACACACACATACACACAGACAGAAATACACACACACACATACACACATACAGAAATACACACACAGACACACACACACAGACATACACATACACACAGACATAAATACACACACATACACACACATACACATACACACAGACAGAAATACACACACAGACACACACACACACACACACAAACACACACACACACACACACACACACACACACACAGACACACACATGCACACATACACATACACACAGACAGAAATACACACACAGACACACCACACACATGCACACATACACATACACCAGACATAAATACACACACAGACAGACACACATACAGAAACACACACACACACACAGACACACACCGAAACACACACACACACACCGAAACACACATACACACACACATACACACACACATAAACACACACACACACACACACAAACACACACACACACATACACACACATAAACACACACATAAACACACACACACACACACACACACACACAGACACACAGACAGAAATACACACAGCAATTACTAATATACTGAACAAAACTAATAAGAATCAGTGCCCAGTAGATATTTCTGCAATTTTCTTTAAATAAAAGAAAGCCCACATAATGTCTTCCATTGTAAGGATTCTATATTGTGGCATGTTCTTAAACTCAATGATTTAAAATACAGTGAACAAAGGACAAGTGTCGCTATGAACCAATATCAACGAATCCTACTGGAATACACATTTTGGTAGTTTTTTGGTAGTTTTCATAAATGGGTAAAAAATGCACATTGTAAGATTTGTGGGTGTATCACAGGTGAAATTTTATAATGTTGAATTCATCCCTGATCCAACATAGCTGAACTAAGACAACACTAGCAAATAATTACCAAGAGGTCAGCTTGAACTTTATTATAGTTGTTGACTTTATATCCATATAGTGCATTTATTATTTTCCACATTTATCAGATTAAAAAAAAAAGGCAATTGGTTATTCACCAGTTAATTGGTTATAAAATGTTGTAATGATAATGTTAACCATTTTGTTATTAGTTTACACGGTATGGCTTTTCTAAAGAAAAATCACGCCTAATTCCAAATGACAGTCGTATGAATTGACAAAGTTGATTTTACTGATGGGACTAAATTGGATAATGGAATCAAGTGGACATAACGTCTTAATACGCCCGTGTGGGTTCTCCGAGGCAGGTCGACAGCGGACTGCTAGACCGATACACGGACTTCATCAGGCCAGGCCACGCAGTCTCTCAGGAGCCAGGATGTAATTTGGTTTGTTCGGAAATTGATAAGAATCGAATGTTGAGAAATTCTACCAAATTGGAAAAGTAATTTCAGCAGCATATTTCTCAGTGATACATTATTGTAGTTGTCCCAGTGCTGCTGTTAACACCAACCTTTGAAACAAATTGTTATTGGTTTATTTTCACAAGTCACTATTATCGGAGTTGGTGGTGCGAATCACAGAGTCGGAAAGTGTGGAGAGTCATGTTACATACACCTGATCATTTCTAATGCTGTTTTAATGGTTAAAGTAAATTTTACTTTTAAATTTTTTTATCATGAAATATAGATGACTTCTTAAGAAAAGCTATAAATAGAGGGGGAAAATATCATAACCCTTACATAATTGGCTGATCCGTAAATAGACCTGTTTATTAAAGATATTGAATTTACCGGTAATTGTGGATGAAGGATATTGAATTTAATTATGGATGAAGGATATTGAACCTGTAGAATAATTCAAACAAGGGAATATTTTGTTGTCAGCATTTTGATTAACGACATTTGATAATCAACTGAACGTGATTTGCAGATACTATTTAACATTTCAGATACTATTTAATTTAACATTGCAGATACTATTTAACATTGTAGATACTATTTAACATTGCAGACACTATTTAACATTTCAGATACTATTTAACATTTCAGAATTATATCTGTAGCGATGTATGCAACATGCATAACAAATCATGATATGATACTGCATGAACAAAATATTATCTGTAAACATCAGAAATATAATATAGTATATAAATATACAGAACTTCACATACGTTGTTTTCACTTGCTATTTATTGCACGAGTTTATTTTGTGCAAGTGTATATACCACGAGATCATATGTTCTTGTGCAAAATAAACAAGTGCAATAAATAGGAAGTGAAAACAACATATGTGAAGTCCTGTATTTATTACATACCTTCTTTTATTTTTTACAAAAACAGTTTTTAATTTAACGTCATAACAACAGTTTCTTAAATCTGTTTAATCAATCCTCCTATCATGGATTTACCTAACATTAACATTGATACTCTGCGGTAAACTTGTGTAATGCTTCAAATAGGATATGACATAACTTGTAAATCAGACATGAAGTCCGTAATAAAAAAAGATGCTAATTATAACTCCAGTAAAAATAAAAAGGGAATTCCCCATTTTAAAATTCCGGTCCTAATAACATCAGCATCCTTTGTTACACCAGTTGTGGAGCACTGGCTGGAACAAGAAATAACTCAGTAGTCCCACTGATGGGGATCGATCCTGGACCAACTGCACATCAGATGGGAGTTTTACCACTGGGCTATATATACCACATGGAGTTACAATGCTTAGCCTTGTATTCATGTACAGTATGGCATTAAAATATAAAGGGGCATTTAAAATGTTTGTAGACAAACCATGTTCTGCATAACATATAAACTGTGAAGAAGAAATTCACTAAAGATTTCACAAGACAACATGCTATTAATTTTTTTTTTTCACTATCAATCATTTCATCATAGGTTTTTTTCTTCTTCTTCAGTTATTGACATTATTGAGTTATATCTGGTGATCAAATGTCATCATGTAATAATTATCACTCTGAAGCAAATCCATAAAGATCAGATCCATACCTTTAGGCTGTACATAATTAATTCTATGTTTTGGGTTCACTGAAGTCTGAAAATAACAAAGATAACAAAATGAGATTTCAACATGAACAACAAATACATGTGGATGTGAAAATGTCAGATGAAAGAAAACAATTTGATTGTGTGACTACATGTATCTATAAAGTAATACACAGGGCTGTTTTAATAGTACCTGACTGTGTGACTACATGTATCTATAATGTAATACACAGGGCTGTTTTAATAGTACCTGACTGTGTGACTACATGTATCTATAATGTAATACAGATGGCTGTTTTAATAGCATCTGACTATGTGACTACATGGCTGTTTTAATAGCATCTGACTGTGTGACTACATGTATCTATAATGTAATACACAGGGCTGTTTTAATAGCATCTGACTGTGTGACTACATGTATCTGTAATGTAATACACAGGGCTGTTTTAATAGCATCTGACTGTGTGACTACATGTATCTATAATGTAATACACAGGGCTGTTTTAATAGCATCTGACTGTGTGACTACATGTATCTATAAAGTAATACACAGGGCTGTTTTAATAGCATCTGACTGTGTGACTACATGTATCTATAAAGTAATACACAGGGCTGTTTTAATAGCATCTGACTGTGTGACTACATATATCTATAAAGTAATACACAGGGCTGTTTTAATAGCATCTGACTGTGTGACTACATGTATCTATAAAGTAATACACAGGGCTGTTTTAACAGCATCTGACTGTGTGACTACATGTATCTATAAAGTAATACACAGGGCTGTTTTAACAGCATCTGACTGTGTGACTACATGTATCTATAAAGTAATACACAGGGCTGTTTTAATAGTACCTGACTGTGTGACTACATGTATCTATAAAGTAATACACAGGGCTGTTTTAACAGCATCTGACTGTGTGACTACATGTATCTATAATGTAATACACAGGGCTGTTTTGATAGCATCTGATTGGTGAGATCACCTCTATGTACTGTCAATGCTGCACTCTGCAAGGATCTTTTTCTGTGCTCAGGTCCAGTTGACTTCTGAACACACATCATGCTGAATATTGCATACAAAGGAAGGAAATGTTTTATTTAACAATGCACTCAACACATTGTATTTACGGTTATATGGTGTCGGACATATGGTTAAGGACCACACAGATAATGAGGTAGGAAACCCGTTGTCACCACTTCATAAATAAAATGTGTTGAGTCCATCGTTAAATAAACCATTTCAGTTATAATCATCTGATAAACTTTTGATTACACATTTGGTTAGAATTAAATGACCTTTAGAAGGATTTGAATTAGGAATATGTGCACCTGTTGTAGTGGTCTTCAGTATAGACCCTACCAGTCACTAATGTTACCTACAGTACCTGTTGTAGTGGTCTTCAGTATACACCCTACCAGTCACTAATGTTACCTACAGTACCTGTTGTAGTGGTCTTCAGTATAGACCCTACCAGTCACTAATGTTACCTACAGTACCTGTTGTAGTGGTCTTCAGTATACACCCTACCAGTCACTAATGTTACCTACAGTACCTGTTGTAGTGGTCTTCAGTATAGACCCTACCAGTCACTAATGTTACCTACAGTACCTGTTGTAGTGGTCTTCAGTATACACCCTACCAGTCACTAATGTTACCTACAGTACCTGTTGTAGTGGTCTTCAGTATAGACCCTACCAGTCACTAATGTTACCTACAGTACCTGTTGTAGTGGTCTTCAGTATACACCCTACCAGTCACTAATGTTACCTACAGTACCTGTTGTAGTGGTCTTCAGTATAGTCACTAATGTTACCTACCCTGTTGTAGTGGTCTTCAGTATAGACCCTACCAGTCACTAATGTTACCTACAGTACCTGTTGTAGTGGTCTTCAGTATACACCCTACCAGTCACTAATGTTACCTACAGTACCTGTTGTAGTGGTCTTCAGTATACACCCTACCAGTCACTAATGTTACCTACAATACCTGTTGTAGTGGTCTTCAGTATAGACCCTACCAGTCACTAATGTTACCTACAGTACCTGTTGTAGTGGTCTTCAGTATAGACCCTACCAGTCACTAATGTTACCTACAGTACCTGTTGTAGTGGTCTTCAGTATACACCCTACCAGTCGCTAATGTTACCTACAGTACCTATTGTAGTGGTCTTCAGTATACACCCTACCAGTCACTAATGTTACCTACAATACCTATTGTAGTGGTCTTCAGTATAGACCCTACCAGTCACTAATGTTACCTACAGTACCTATTGTAGTGGTCTTCAGTATACACCCTACCAGTCACTAATGTTACCTACAATACCTATTGTAGTGGTCTTCAGTATACACCCTACCAGTCACTAATGTTACCTACAATACCTATTGTAGTGGTCTTCGGTATACACCCTACAAGTCACTAATGTTACACCCTACCAGTCACTAATGTTACCTACAGTACCTATTGTAGTGGTCTTCGGTATACACCCTACCAGTCACTAATGTTACCTACAATACCTATTGTAGTGGTCTTCGGTATACACCCTACAAGTCACTAATGTTACACCCTACTAGTCACTAATGTTACCTACAATACCTATTGTAGTGGTCTTCGGTATACACCCTACCAGTTGCTAATGTTACCTACAATACCTATTCAGTAAAAACCCATGAAAACAAACCCAAACCCCAACATACACATAGTTACATAAATTCCATTATCTAAACAGTAAGAATTATTATTATTGTTATTATTATTATTATTTAAGTTTGTATACAGGTGTGTAAAAGTTAAACCATATTAATCCTCTTCTGTTTACTTGCCCCGTATGTACATTGACTGTTAGTTTAGCTTTTATACATATACAATGTTAATGACAACAGTCTATTTAAAGAATTAATTGAGATCAATGATAAGGTACTATGTGAAATAATCCCAGATTTGTGTGACTTTCTGCCAGATACAATCAGTGGTGTAACATAAAAAGTGATGTAGGAAAAATGACACACACTGTCCATCTTTGGTAAATATCATGATGGATGCTCTTTTCTTACCATCATTGCGTCCTGCCCATGAATTACGGTGAATAGACTGATCCTATTGGTTGGTCCCCGTTATTACTGGCGGCCAATAATAGGATGAGATGGAAAATTCTGTGCATTGTGACGCAGATTCATTAAATGAGCCCTCCCCCACGTGCCTCCACCGTAACGAGGGAGGTTAGGGCTTTCACGGCTATAGCTGTCATTGATCCACTGGCAGAGTGCTCAAAGTAAGGAAAACTTCATTGATTTGACCGCCATGTAAACGAGTTCCTGTACACAACCGCCACTTCTAGTTCTACAAGGTACGTTGCTTTTCAGGTTTCTATTTTAGTATCATTTATATAAATTCACTTCTAGTTCTACAAAATAGGTTTACTGCCTTCCATTTTATCACTTTGATTTTAGGTTTGTATTTTAGTATCATCTATATAACTTCAGTTCAGTACTTCTACAAAATAGGTTTATGTATATTGCATTCCATTTTCTGACTTTGTATTTAAATTTGTAAATTTAATATTAGTTATATATTTATTCATTTCTGGTTCTAAATGTATGCATAATGGTAGAGCTTTTGCCTTCTATTTTGTCACTTTATTCTATGATTATATCTTATTATACCCAACTTCCTATCTCATTGTCATGGTTTCTTTTAAAAGTGTTGGTGTATTCACTGATACACCTACACTTTTCCTCCAAAAGTGTGGGTATATATTGGAGTAAAAGTATAGGTGTATCATGATATACCTGCACTTTTCATTTAACTACACCTGTATTTAAAAAAAGAAAAAAAAGAAAGAAAGATGAATAATAATATTATTTTTAATTTTTATTACAATGAATTTTTATTGTCTTAACTTACAATGAAATGCGGAAGGTATGTCCGTTGTTTCTCTTATATTTGATGAGCACGTGTTCAGTCAGAGAAACGCATGACTGCGCGACTCACTACTAACACTTTCTGTCACGTTCACACTTACCATGTTTGGTTGCATTGCATTGTCTTTTAAATCGTTCAACACTTGACTAAAGTCTTTATGCACAGAAAATGTCAATTTAACTAGAAGAAAACAAAAACTCCATTCTGGCCTTAAATTCAAAGTCTTTGCTTTTTACTCGCTGGCTTATTTTCACACCCATGATCCGTCTGCCACAATTCGTTTTTACAAAATAAGACAAAAATGGCTTTGCTTGGTGACATTTATCATTTGCACATAACAAAGTTCAAACTCTGTTTTCATAATAGTTCAGCCAATAGCTCAAGCCATCTACAAAAATTAGTTTGCTGTGTGACAGCATTTGCATACACCAAAGTTCAAATTATGTTTTAATAACATTTCAACCAATAGAAAGAGCCATCTATTTACACATGTGCACTTATTCACAGCAGTTCCCTTGAGAGATTTACAGCACGGAATGTCTTTTAAAAATCGTACAATGTGCGGAGCTGTAGTTAATATGGTAGGGGTGTCAACTACCCCCCTATCCAGTAAATTCCCCATAAGTTTTCAAAAAAAAAAAAAAAATTATTTCTTGTTCACCATATCATAAAAGTTTTTTTTTAGATGACCTAAATATAAAAATGTTCTCGGAAATGGTAATTTACTACTTAATTCTCCATACTGTTCCCATCCCGAGAAATATAAACTACGTCCCTGAGTTTTAATATATTCCGATACCAGTACAGCCCTAACACACACTGATAAAACTACACCAAACTGCATTTGTACATACGACACAAGTTTGACGTCGTCTCCATTAAAAAACCCACCGCGCCACATATTCTTACGTTATTTGAATATCTAGTAATAATTATGGCGGACTGGAATTAAAGTTGCGTGTACAGTTTACAAAAACATATTGTATTAAGCTTGAGGTTATCGTCAGTATCATATATTAGCAATAAAAAGAATGTTTACGCTCGTCAGAGACTCACATAATACAATTTTTATTCCTAATATATTTTTAGGATATTGAATACTGAAAAACACTCTGGTAATAACCTATTTCTCTCTCTCTCTCTCTCTCTCTCTCTCTCTCTCTCTCTCTCTCTCTCTCTCTCTCTCTCTCTCTCTCTCTCTCTCTCTCTCTCTATATATATATATATATATATATATATATATATATATATACACACACACATATATAGAGTTTAGTAATTTAATGACATGTTTCGGCAATAACATGACATGACATATATACAGCATATCCAGTGTAATCAAGCAAATGTACTATGGTAACACTCCATAATTGACATATGCATTCATAGTCATCATTTGAAAACATGTAAATAGCAACTTTACACTGAAAGCTGTCCAGCATTCAGAAAACAAAAAACATTAAACAAGAGTTTATTTTTATGTAAGGCAGTGTTCGAGATTAATGGTATCCCAATATTTTATTTTAGATACCAGACTTCAAGAACCCAGTATTCCACAGGGATACAATATAATGTTGTTGAGGGTTTTTTTAATCCTACATTTTTCTTTTTTGCTGAAACAATGAAAGTCATCATTTACTGGTGAAATTAAGTAACAGTGTTGTCCAAGTTTAATACGATGTTATTTATGAATTTCATTTTAGTGGGATACTAAATTATCAGGTGGGATACCAGATTTTGAAATGTTAGTATCCAACTGGGATACTGGCTAAAAATTTTAATCTCGATCACTGTAAGGATATCTAAAATGACGTCATTCAAGTTTGACATCATTTCCATTCAAAAAGACACGGGCGTCACATATTCCGACGTCATTTGAAAATCTAGTACATGTATCAGTGACAGATAATGAAAAGAAATTACCTATGTTTTGAGATGAACATCTTATGGATGCAACTACTGGTACATGTAACAGTGGCACTGAATACCTATTTGTTTGAGATGAACATCTTATGGATGCAACTACTGGTACATGTATCAGAGGCACTGAATACCTATTTGTTTGAGATGAACATCTTATGGATGCAACTACTGGTACATGTAACAGTGGCACTGAATACCTATTTGTTTGAGATGAACATCTTATGGATGCCACTACTGGTACATGTATCAGTGGCACTGAATACCTATTTGTTTGAGATGAACATCTTATGGATGCAACTACTGGTACATGTATCAGAGGCACTGAATACCTATTTGTTTGAGATGAACATCTTATGAATGCAACTACTGGTACATGTATCAGTGGCACTGAATACCTATTTGTTTGAGATGAACATCTTATGGATGCAACTACTGGTACATGTATCAGTGACACTGAATACCTATTTGTTTGAGATGAACATCTTATGGATGCAACTACTGGTACATGTATCAGTGGCACTGAATACCTATTTGTTTGAGATGAACATCTTATGGATGCAACTACTGGTACATGTAACAGTGGCACTGAATACCTATTTGTTTGAGATGAACATCTTATGGATGCAACTACTGGTACATGTATCAGTGGCACTGAATACCTATTTGTTTGAGATGAACATCTTATGGATGCAACTACTGGTACATGTAACAGTGGCACTGAATACCTATTTGTTTGAGATGAACATCTTATGGATGCAACTACTGGTACATGTATCAGAGGCACTGAATACCTATTTGTTTGAGATGAACATCTTATGGATGCCACTACTGGTACATGTATCAGAGGCACTGAATACCTATTTGTTTGAGATGAACATCTTATGGATGCAACTACTGGTACATGTATCAGTGGCACTGAATACCTATTTGTTTGAGATGAACATCTTATGGATGCAACTACTGGTACATGTATCAGTGGCACTGAATACCTATTTGTTTGAGATGAACATCTTATGGATGCAACTACTGGTACATGTATCAGAGGCACTGAATACCTATTTGTTTGAGATGAACATCTTATGGATGCAACTACTGGTACATGTATCAGTGGCACTGAATACCTATTTGTTTGAGATGAACATCTTATGGATGCAACTACTGGTACATGTATCAGTGGCACTGAATACCTATTTGTTTGAGATGAACATCTTATGGATGCAACTACTGGTACATGTATCAGAGGCACTGAATAGCTATTTGTTTGAGATGAACATCTTATGGATGCAACTACTGGTACATGTATCAGAGGCACTGAATACCTATTTGTTTGAGATGAACATCTTATGGATGCAACTACTGGTACATGTAACAGTGGCACTGAATACCTATTTGTTTGAGATGAACATCTTATGGATGCCACTACTGGTACATGTATCAGTGGCACTGAATACCTATTTGTTTGAGATGAACATCTTATGGATGCCACTACTGGTACATGTATCAGTGGCACTGAATACCTATTTGTTTGAGATGAACATCTTATGGATGCAACTACTGGTACATGTATCAGTGGCACTGAATACATTTATGGTAGGTGAGTCATTTAATTTTGTGCAATTCGTATTTATTGTAGCTGCTGTAGGGCATCATTCAGAATTTGTCTTTATTTTATATTCCAGCTAGAGTATGGAATTCTACAGGTTGAAATCATGCACAGTTTATCATTATTTTATATTCAGCTAATTAAGATAGAGAAGTGTATGGTTTGAAAGTGTTTCTTCATGGTGATCAATCGTTATGAGACATTCACAGGTGGTGTAGTCAATGTGGGTGATTATCACCCACCAGCCCCACTGTGGGGGGTGTAAAGACATCACTTGCCTTGTTACACTAATGATGGTCCATTATGCAAGATGTTCATTAGCACTGAAGAACACATACACCACCGCATTGATTTAGGCCTGTGGCTTATATATTCACATGGTTTTAGTCACGTCACATTCCAACCCTTAACAATAACAATAGGTTTACCTAGCTCAAAGCCTGACAAATGTTTTCTAAAAAAAGTTTTTAAAATTCTGAACATGCAGTGTCTGTTATTTAGAATCTTGTATACAGTATACAAATATACATGTATATCATCAAATTATAGCAAAATTCATTTTGGCTCCCCCCATTTATATGGAATTTATTAGAATCCAATTCATTTGAATTTGATGCTAATATTATCACTGATATATAATATATAGATATTATACTTATGTGATTGTAGAAAATGACCGGCCTCGGTGGCGTCGTGGCAGGCCATCGGTCTACAGGCTGGTAGGTACTGGGTTCGGATCCCAGTCGAGTCATGGGGTTTTTAATCCAGATACCGACTCCAAACCCTGAGTGAGTGCTCCGCAAGGCTCAATGGGTAGGTGTAAACCACTTGCACCGACCAGTGATCCATAACTGGTTCAACAAAGGCCATGGTTTGTGCTATCCTGCCTATGGGAAGCGCAAATAAAAGATCCCTTGCTGCCAATCGGAAGAGTAGCCCATGTAGTGGCGACAGCGGGTTTCCTCTCAAAATCTGTGTGGTCCTTAACCATATGTCTGACGCCATATAACCGTAAATAAAATGTGTTGAGTGCGTCGTTAAATAAAACATTTCTTTCTTCTTTTTTGTAGAAAATGTTTTTTCTAATACATGTTACCTGTACTTGAGTGTGAAGATTTTCATCAGAAACCTACCACCACTATAAAGTGAAACCTGTCTCAACCGGACCCTCAACAAAGCAGAATCCTGTCAAGCCATTCTCACATAAGTTTGTGGATGATTTCTTTGGTTCATATCCAGATGAATGTAAAAGAAATAACGCACAATAATTAGAATTAAATTTGAATGATACTTGCTATTAATAACACTAAAAGTTCATAGTTTATTTTCAATTGTTTTTGGACCACATAAACGTTAACGCTGAGTAAGACAACTTGCCCACATAAACGTTAACGCTGAGTAAGACAACTTGCCCACATAAACGTTAACGCTGAGTAAGACAACTTGCCCACATAAACATTAACGCTGAGTAAGACAACTTGCCCACATAAACGTTAACGCTGAGTAAGACAACTTGCCCACATAAACGTTAACGCTGAGTAAGACAACTTGCCCACATGAACGTTAACGCTGAGTAAGATAACTTGCCCACATAAACGTTAATGCTGAGTAAGACAACTTGCCCACATAAACGTTAACGCTGAGTAAGACAACTTGCCCATATAAAATGACATAATCAGGTACGACGTTCCCTGACAACATAATTATTATGTTCATCAAGAAATGAACAAACTCCCGTTCCTACATCTGGACCAATGGGATGACGTTATGTTGTACTGAATGTTATGGAAATTTAAATATATATATATATATGCATGTATCTCTTGTGATGTATAAATCTTTAGAAATTGTAAATACAGTTGAATACCGTTGGCTCGAACCCCGTCAGTGCTCGTGACATATTCCTTTTGTTTCCTTACAATTTTCAAATATATCTATATATACATGGTACCATGCATACACATGGATTCTGTTTAAGTTTGAAGACTATTTTGTTTTCTCTGTAATTAAATTTCTGAAATTAATTAGTGAACATTTCTGGCACATGAGGATGTTTTTGTCTTTTTGACTTGAATGCTTGCCTGCTCCATCACATTTCCTTCACTTTGTCACTGTATTTGGTAGATGTGCAAAGGTCATTAATTACACATTTTCCTCCAATCTCTGCCAGTGTGTTCTAGATGTGTTCTAGATGTGCAGAGGTCATTAATTACACATTACTCTTCACTCTCTGACCATGTGTTCTAGATGTGTTCTAGATATGTTCTAGATGTGTTCTATAGATATGCAGAGGTCATTAATTACACATTACTCTTTACTCTCTGACCGTGTTTTCTAGATGTGTTCTAGATGTGCAGAGGTCATTAATTACACATTACTCTTCACTCTCTGACCATGTGTTCTAGATGTGTTCTAGATGTGCAGATGCCATTAATTACACATTACTCTTCACTCTCTGACCATGTGTCCTAGATGTGTTCTAGGTGTGGTCTAGATGTGGTCTAGATGTGCTCGAGGTGTGCAGAGGTCACATTACTCTTCACTCTCTGACCCTGTGTTCTAGATGTGTTCTAGATGTGTTCTAGATGTACAGAGGTCATTAATTACACATTACTCTTCACTCTCTGACCCTGTGTTCTAGATATGTTCTAGATGTGCAGAGGTCATTAATTACACATTACTCTTCACTCTCTGACCCTGTGTTCTAGATGTGTTCTAGATGTGTTTGAGGTGTGTTCTAGATGTGCAGAGGTAATTAATTACACATTACTCTTCACTCTCTGACCATGTGTTCTAGATGTGTTATAGATGTGCAGAGATCATTAATTACACATTACTCTTCACTCTCTGACCCTGTGTTCGATGTGTTCTAGATGTGCAGAGGTCATTAATTACACATTACTCTTCACTCTCTGACCCTGTGTTCTAGATGTGTTCTAGGTGTGTTCTAGATGTGTTCTAGATGTGTTCGAGGTGTGTTCTAGATGTGTTCTAGACATGCAGAGGTCATTAATTACACATTACTCTTCACTCTCTGACCCTGTGTTCTAGATGTGTTCTAGATGTGCAGAAGTCATTAATTACACATTACTCTTCACTCTCTGACCATGTGTTCTAGATGTGTTCTTGGTGTGTTCTAGATGTGTTCTAGGTGTGTTCTAGATGTGCAGAGGTCATTAATTACACATTACTCTTCACTCTCTGACCCTGTGTTCTAGATGTGTTCAAATATATCTATATATACATGGTACCATACACACGGATTCTGTTTAAGTTTGAAGACTATTTTGTTTTCTCTGTAATTAAATTTCTGAAATTAATTAGTGAACATTTCTGGCACATGAGGATGATTTTGTCTTTTTGACTTGAATGCTTGCCTGCTCCATCACATTTCCTTCACTTTGTCACTTATTTTGTAGATGTGCAAAGGTCATTAATTACACATTTTCCTCCAATCTCTGCCAGTGTGTTCTAGATGTGTTCTAGATGTGCAGAGGTCATTAATTACACATTACTCTTCACTCTCTGACCATGTGTTCTAGATGTGTTCTAGATGTGCAGAGGTCATTAATTACACATTACTCTTCACTCTCTTACCATGTGTTCTAGATGTGTTCTAGATATGTTCTAGATGTGTTCTATAGATGTGCAGAGGTCATTAATTACACATTACTCTTTACTCTCTGACTGTGTGTTCTAGATGTGCAGAGGTAATTAATTACACATTACTCTTCACTCTCTGACCCTGTGTTCTAGATGTGTTCTAGATGTGCAGAGATCATTAATTACACATTACTCTTCACTCTCTAACCCTGTGTTCTAGATGTGTTCTAGACGTGCAGAGGTCATTAATTACACATTACTCTTAACTCTCTGACCCTGTGTTCTAGATGTGTTCTAGATGTGCAGAGGTAATTAATTACACATTACTCTTCACTCTGTGACGCTGTGTTCTAGATGTGTTCTACATGTGTTCTAGATGTGCAGAGGTCATTAATTACACATTACTCTTCACTCTCTGACCCTGTGTTCTAGATGTGTTCTAGATGTGTTCTAGATGTGCAGAGGTCATTAATTACACATTACTCTTAACTCTCTGACCATGTGTTCTAGATGTGTTCTAGATGTGTTCTAGATGTGCAGAGGTAATTAATTACACATTACTCTTCACTCTCTGACCCGGTGTTCTAGATGTGTTCTAGATGTGTTCTAGACGTGCAGAGGTAATTAATTACACATTACTCTTCACTCTCTGACCCTGTGTTCTAGACGTGTTCTAGATGTGCAGAGGTCATTAATTACACATTACTCTTCACTCTTTGACCCTGTTTTCTAGATGTGTTCTAGATGTGTTCTAGATGTGCAGAGGTCATTAATTACACATTACTCTTAACTCTCTGACCATGTGTTCTAGATGTGTTCTAGATATGATCTAGATGTGTTCTATAGATATGCAGAGGTCATTAATTACACATTACTCTTAACTCTCTGACCATGTGTTCTAGATGTGTTCTAGATATGATCTAGATGTGTTCTATAGATATGCAGAGGTCATTAATTACACATTACTCTTCACTCTCTGACCATGTGTTCTAGATGTGTTATAGATATGTTCTAGATGTGTTCTAGACATGCAGAGGTCATTAATTACACATTACTCTTAACTCTCTGACCCTGTGTTCTAGATGTGCATGCCTCCTGCAAGCTGCATGTGAATCACGTTCTGTAAATCATCAAGATGCAGAATGCTCGGCCATCTCCCCGGAGCACCATTTGGTCTAATGACCGCTGGTATTGCCTGTAATTGTAACTGCCAACCTCAATCCCAATGTCGGCGGGTTTTTTTCTCCTGCTACACTCTGTCATTTGAATGTATGCAAGCTAGCAGCATGGAAAATATTTTATACTTGATAGAATACGTTTCCTTCATTACCGGGACTAGAACTGCTTATTACATGCTGTCTCTATGATTATTGGTATTTTGAAATCGGCTGCATGAAACTAATTATTAACTCTTGTGAAAGAATACAATCATGAAGGCAAAAATAGCAGCAAAGCTGGTTATGGTGAACTGTGTATGAAACGCTTTATAATGATGAACTCTCTACAAACTATATCTGCAGAAAAGCAACCTTGATGGTGTAGTGATGCATGGTCTCAGCCTACAGGCCATACAGCTTAAGCTTGTTA
Source organism: Gigantopelta aegis (assembly GCF_016097555.1). NCBI lineage: Eukaryota > Metazoa > Mollusca > Gastropoda > Neomphalida > Peltospiridae > Gigantopelta > Gigantopelta aegis. Next base: position 555,819 of record NC_054706.1, on the reverse strand, counting down.
GTATTGCATGGGTTTGTATCCCAGCTTAGACTTCGTCCATTCACACTGATTGTACCACCAGACTGTACACCTTAAGCTTGTTAGTATTGCATGGGTTTGTATCCCAGCTTGGACTTCGTCCATTCACACTGATTGTACCACCAGACTGTACACCTTAAGCTTGTTAGTATTGCATGGGTTTGTATCCCAGCTCGGACTTCGTCTATTCACACTGATTGTACCGCCATGTTCAGGAGGAGAAGTACACATGTAGGCTACTTGGTGTATGCAGCAACCATTATTTACACATGAAAGGCCATGTTTTGTATTGTCCTTTCTGTGATGAAATCTTTATGAAGGAATGAAGGAAATGTTTTATTTAACGATGCACTCAACACATTTTATTTATGGTTATATGGCGTCAGACATATGATTAAGGACCATACAGATATAGAGAGAGGAAACCCGCTGTCGCCACTTCATAGGCTACTCTTTTTCGATTAGCAGCAAGGGATGTTTTATATGCACCATCCCACAGACAGGGTAGTACATACCATGGCCTTTGATATAACCAGTTGTGGTGCACTGGCTGAAAGGAGAAATAGCCCAATGGGCCTACCGATGGGGATCGATCCCACACCGACCGCGCATTGAGCGAGTGCTGTACCACTGGGCTACATCCCGCCCCTAAATCTTTATGAAAGCATTGTTTAGACTAGCGCAGTGTAGCGCCAGAGCTTCCTTCTATATATAATTACTAAATCTTTATGAAAGCATTGTTTAGACTAGCCCAGTGTAGCGCCAGAGCTTCCTTCTATATATAATTACTAAATCTTTATGAAAGCATTGTTTAGACTAGCCCAGTGTAGCGCCAGAGCTTCCTTCTATATATAATTACTAAATCTTTATGAAAGCATTGTTTAGACTAGCCCAGTGTAGCGCCAGAGCTTCCTTCTATATATAATTACTAAATCTTTATGAAAGCATTGTTTAGACTAGCCCAGTGTAGCGCCAGAGCTTCCTTCTATATATAATTACTAAATCTTTATGAAAGCATTGTTTAGACTAGCCCAGTGTAGCGCCAGAGCTTCCTTCTATATATAATTACTAAATCTTTATGAAAGCATTGTTTAGACTAGCCCAGTGTAGCGCCAGAGCTTCCTTCTATATATAATTACTAAATCTTTATGAAAGCATTGTTTAGACTAGCGCAGTGTAGCACCAGAGCTTCCTTCTATATATAATTACTAAATCTTTACGAAAGCATTGTTTAGACTAGCGCAGTGTAGCGCCAGAGCTTCCTTCTATATATAATTACTAAATCTTTACGAAAGCATTGTTTAGACTAGCGCAGTGTAGCGCCAGAGCTTCCTTCTATATATAATTACTAAATCTTTACGAAAGCATTGTTTAGACTAGCCCAGTGTAGCGCCAGAGCTTCCTTCTATATATAATTACTAAATCTTTACGAAAGCATTGTTTAGACTAGCCCAGTGTAGCGCCAGAGCTTCCTTCTATATATAATTACTAAATCTTTATGAAAGCATTGTTTAGACTAGCCCAGTGTAGCGCCAGAGCTTCCTTCTATATATAATTACTAAATCTTTATGAAAGCATTGTTTAGACTAGCCCAGTGTAGCGCCAGAGCTTCCTTCTATATATAATTACTAAATCTTTACGAAAGCATTGTTTAGACTAGCCCAGTGTAGCGCCAGAGCTTCCTTCTATATATAATTACTAAATCTTTATGAAAGCATTGTTTAGACTAGCCCAGTGTAGCGCCAGAGCTTCCTTCTATATATAATTACTAAAGGGGCATTTTCATTATGTGATTAGTCGCATGTGACAAGTCTGTGACTAATTGTATAATGAGAAGGCTGCTTACTGATCTTCATCAACCTCTGTCCTGCCCATGTGTGTTTCCATGCAGCATACAGCACACATGAACCAATTCAAGAAACATCCAAAACTCTTATTAATATACTGAAAAATGGTCTACTCTGATATATATATAAATCAGCACATTTTATCAGATCAGACACATTATGCCCATTAAACTTTTGACTTAAAAAATATTTTTTTCCATTTTAAGATATTGAAGAATTATGTTTCTTCTTTGATTCCTCATCAGCAGTTTATTGATGACCTGATTTTTTATGAAGTTCTGTCCTCGTCTGATAGCTTACTCAAGTAAAGCCGTGAATCTTTTTCAAGGTTCATGTATCGGTGGTTCTATGTGTGAAAGACCAGCAACACTTGGAGGATGGGTGACACTTAACTCTGAAAGCTGCATCGAGCGATCTGGTAATCAGACCCCCTTTGTCGACTCTTTGGAATTTTAACCTTTCCAGCCAGTGTTACCCAAATTGTATACTGCCACTGAATAGCTATAATAATTACCAGTATACTAAGGTGTTAAACAACCATTATACTTTCATTTTGATTTCCCAATGCAAAAATACAATGTCTATGGGGCGGGACGTAGCTGAATGGTAAAGCACTCATCTGATGTGCCATCCATCTAGGATTGACCCCTGCCAGGGTAGGGGAGGGGGGCATTAAGCTATTTCTAATTACAGCCAGTGCACCATGACTTTTATCAAAGGCTGTTGTATGTGCTATTCTGTCTGAGGGTTGGTGCATATAGAAAAGATCCATGGACAAATGTAGTGGGTGTCCTCACTAAGACTCCATGTCAAAAATACCAAATAGCGGATAATTAATAAATTAATGTGCTCTAGTGGTGTCGTCAAACAAAACACACTTTTAAATACAATGTCTGAACACTTTGGTATTAAGACTATATGTCAATGGTGTAGTGGTGAAAGCCATCTGACTTAATGGCTGGTAGGTACTGGGTTTGTTACACAGTTGTTTTCATGTCCACCTTGGACTATACAGACAGCCCAGATAGCTGAGATGTGTGCCAAGAACAGCATGCTTGAACCTTAATTTGATAGAAACACAAATATCAAGTAAAGCTATGTTTTCATATGCACGTTTTTTATGTACACATATTGCGTGAATCTGCAAATCCATGTCCTTGTTAATCATTTCCATGTACCGATCATATCCATGCATGTACACCCATCCAGGTCCATGTACCTACCATACCTGTGCATGTACACCCATCCAGTTCCAGGTACCTACCATACCCGTGCATGTACACCCATCCAGTTCCAGGTACCTACCATACCCGTGCATGTACACCCATCCAGTTCCAGGTACCTACCATACCTGTGCATGTACACCCATCCAGTTCCAGGTACCTACCATACCCGTGCATGTACACCCATCCAGTTCCAGGTACCTACCATACCCGTGCATGTACACCCATCCAGTTCCAGGTACCTACCATACCCGTGCATGTACACCCATCCAGTTCCAGGTACCTACCATACCCGTGCATGTACACCCATCCAGTTCCAGGTACCTACCATACCGTGCATGTACACCCATCCAGTTCCAGGTACCTACCATACCCGTGCATGTACACCCATCCAGTTCCAGGTACCTACCATACCTGTGCATGTACTCCCATCCAGTTCCAGGTACCTACCATACCCGTGCATGTACACCCATCCAGTTCCAGGTACCTACCATACCCATGCATGTACACCCATCCAGTTCCAGGTACCTACCATACCCGTGCATGTACACCCATCCAGTTCCAAGTACCTACCATACCCGTGCATGTACACCCATCCAGTTCCAGGTACCTACCATACCCATGCATGTACACCCATCCAGTTCCAGGTACCTACCATACCCGTGCATGTACACCCATCCAGTTCCAGGTACCAACCATACCCGTGCATATACACTCATCTTGGGAATATTTTGTCTTTACAATTTGAAAATTGAGTAGCAACTACTATTTAACATTTTAGAATTGTGTAGCATATCTATGAAATTTGTATAGCAAATAGTGGCACGATACTTTAGTAATCACTGGGTGCTAACATGTGGACTTCAGTAGTCACTGTGAGATAGCGTGTGGACATCAGTAATCACAGTGAGATAGTGTGTGGACATCAGTAATCACTGAGAGATACCATGTGGACATCAGTAATCACTGAGAGATACCATGTGGACTTCAGTAATCACTGAGAGATACCATGTGGACATCAGTAATCATTGAGAGATAGCATGTGGACTTCAGTAATCACTGAGAGATAGCATGTGGACTTCAGTAATCACTGAGAGATACCATGTGGACATCAGTAATCACTGAGAGATAGAATGTGGACTTCAGTAATCACTGAGAGATACCATGTGGACATCAGTAATCACTGAGAGATACCATGTGGACTTCAGTAATCACTGAGAGATACCATGTGGACATCAGTAATCACTGAGAGATACCATGTGGACATCAGTAATCACTGAGAGATAGAATGTGGACTTCAGTAATCACTGAGAGATACCATGTGGACATCAGTAATCACTGAGAGATACCATGTGGACTTCAGTAATCACCGAGAGATACCATGTGGACATCAGTAATCATTGAGAGATAGCATGTGGACTTCAGTAATCACCGAGAGATACCATGTGGACTTCAGTAATCATTGAGAGATAGCATGTGGACATCAGTAATCATTGAGAGATAGCATGTGGACTTCAGTAATCACTGAGAGATAGCATGTGGACATCAGTAATCATTGAGAGATAGCATGTGGACTTCAGTAATCACTGAGAGATAGCATGTGAACTTCTGTAATCACTGAGAGATAGCATGTGGACTTCTGTAATCACTGGGAGATAGCATGTGGACTTCAGTAATCACTGGGAGATAGCATGTGGACTTCAGTAATCACTGAGAGTTAGCATGTGGACTTCTGTAATCACTGGGAGATAGCATGTGGACTTCTGTAATCACCTTAAGATAGCATGTGGACTTCAGTAATCACTGAGAGTTAGCATGTGGACTTCTGTAATCACTGGGAGATAACATGTGGACTGCTGTAATCACTGTAAGATAGCATGTGGACTTCAGTAATCACTGGGTGATAGCATGTGGACTTCTGTAGTCACTGGGAGATAGCATGTTGACATCAGTAATCACTGAGAGATAGCATGTGGACTTCTGTAATCACTGGGAGATAGCATGTGGACTTCTGTAATCACTGGGAGATAGCATGTGGACTTCAGTAATCACTGGGTGATAGCATGTGGACTTCAGTAATCACTGAGAGTTAGCATGTGGACTTCTGTAATCACTGGGAGATAGCATGTGGACTTCTGTAATCACCTTAAGATAGCATGTGGACTTCAGTAATCACTGGGTGATAGCATGTGGACTTCTGTAATCACTGGGAGATAGCATGTGGTTTCTCTAATCACTGGGAGATAGCATGTGGACTTCATTAATCACTGAGAGATAGCATGTGGACTTCAGTAATCACTGGGTGATAGCATGTGGACTTCTGTAGTCACTGGGAGATAGCATGTGGTTTCTGTAATCACTGAGAGATACCATGTGGACATCAGTAATCATTGAGAGATAGCATGTGGACTTCAGTAATCACTGAGAGATAGCATGTGGACTTCAGTAATCACTGAGAGATAGCATGTGGACTTCAGTAATCACTGAGAGATACCATGTGGACATCAGTAATCACTGAGAGATAGCATGTGGACTTCAGTAATCACTGATAGATAGCATGTGGACTTCAGTAATCACTGAGAGATACCATGTGGACATCAGTAATCACTGAGAGATAGAATGTGGACTTCAGTAATCACTGAGAGATACCATGTGGACATCAGTAATCACTGAGAGATAGCATGTGGACTTCAGTAATCACTGATAGATAGCATGTGGACTTCAGTAATCATTGGGTGATAGCATGTGGACTTCAGTAATCACTGGGAGATAGCATGTGGACTTCTGTAATCACTGGGAGATAGCATGTGGACTTCTGTAATCACTGGGAGATAGCAGTAATGATGTTTCGGGCCACACAGTACACTTTTATAGATTTGTATGTAGCGCGGTGATGAAGAGGCCTTCGCTTGAAGGATGATGTATCAGTTTACCATCCTCATCCCCTCAACAGGACCGTAACGGTCATAGAGTCAAGATGACACAATTCACCTCCTCTTAATTAGTGAGACTGGCTTGTATGAGAAGTCTGACTTCATCAGTGAGGAGTCTGAAGAGTTCTTCACTCTAATCTCCTTCAGTGGCGAGAGAGATTGTGAAGAATTTGTGTTGTCAATGGTGAAGGATGCTTCATTTTATCTTTTATGCTGAGATTTCTCATCAGTTATGAAGGAAATGTTAAATACTGTATCAATATTTATAAATATATAGTATAAACCTAATGTATTGGACTTTAAGTCTTTAGTTCAGGAAGTCTGTGCTGATACTTACAGTTTACATGGAAACAATTATACATTAATTGCAATTTGGCAAATTTTATCAGAAAATCTGTGAGAAAATTCAAGTACATGTAACATTCAGCTAAACAGATTTTTAACAAGTAACTATACACATACAAACAACATACAATTTTCAGATGAGCATTTTGGTGAATTAGTGAATATATATAGTCATCAAATTCAACTTTAAATTGCATTTGGCAATTTGGCAAGTGACAGCTAAAACCCTGTATATATATAGTCAGGTGTTTTTCTTACTTCAAATAGGGAAATAAGGTGTCGCAGTTTTCAACACAAATCAGTCTATTATTGCAAACATTAAAAATTGAAGAATTTAAAAGTGTACCTTCTGTCTTAACATATTAACTTAATATTTAATCAGATTTTGCTTGTATTGTCACATCTGTTCAGTGTGTATTATAATCACAATCGTATTTAAACATAGATGTATAAAATCTTCCTAGTTTGTAAAGACTGGAAGTGGATCTAGAGAGTTATAGGGAGACCAATGTGAAATGTCTTTTTCACTGTACAATATACCCGAGATTAGAGGATATGACATATAGACAGGAAAGGAATACCCAATACATGGCACTGACTGTTATCAATGTCTACCACCAACTGTCTTCATACAAATACAATTCAGTCAGTGTGTTGAGGGTTTAAAAACAAAACAAAAATTGCAACACAAACCAGTGAAATATATGTAACAAGCCATTTCCTGATGTTATAGTGGAGAATATAACTTTTTGTGTAACATACAGGTAGATAGCGAGTATAGCCAAACGGTATTAAACAATGACATTTGAAAGTAATGAAAGTAAATGTTGATGGTCTATATATGATATATATATATATAACTGATATTAAACAATGACATTTGAAAGTAATGAAAGTAAATGTTGATGGTCTGTATATGATATATATATATATAACTGATATTAAACAATGACATTTGAAAGTAATGAAAGTAAATGTTGATGGTCTGTATATGATATATATATATATAACTGATATTAAACAATGACATTTGAAAGTAATGAAAGTAAATGTTGATGGTCTGTATATGATATATATATATATAACTGATATTAAACAATGACATTTGAAAGTAATGAAAGTAAATGTTGATGGTCTGTATATGATATATATATATATAACTGATATTAAACAATGACATTTGAAAGTAATGAAAGTAAATGTTGATGGTCTATATATGATATATATATATATAACTGATATTAAACAATGACATTTGAAAGTAATGAAAGTAAATGTTGATGGTCTGTATATGATATATACATGTATATATAACTGATATTAAACAATGACATTTGAAAGTAATGAAAGTAAATGTTGATGGTCTGTATATGATATATATATATATAACTGATATTAAACAATGACATTTGAAAGTAATGAAAGTAAATGTTGATGGTCTATATATGATATATATATATATATAACTGATATTAAACAATGGCATTTGAAAGTAATGAAAGTAAATGTTGATGGTCTATATATATGATATATATATATATAACTGATATTAAACAATGACATTTGAAAGTAATGAAAGTAAATGTTGATGGTCTATATATATGATATATATATATATAACTGATATTAAACAATGACATTTGAAAGTAATGAAAGTAAATGTTGATGGTCTATATACGATATATATATATATATAACTGATATTAAACAATGACATTTGAAAGTAATGAAAGTAAATGTTGATGGTCTATATACGATATAATTATATATATATATAACTGATATTAAACAATGACATTTGAAAGTAATGAAAGTAAATGTTGATGGTCTATATATGATATATATATATATAACTGATATTAAACAATGGCATTTGAAAGTAATGAAAGTAAATGTTGATGGTCTATATATATGATATATATATATATATATAACTGATATTAAACAATGGCATTTGAAAGTAATGAAAGTAAATGTTGATGGTCTATATATATGATATATATATATATAACTGATATTGAAGAATGGCATTTGAAAGTAATGAAAGTAAATGTTGATGGTCTATATATGATATATATATATATATATAACTGATATTAAACAATGGCATTTGAAAGTAATGAAAGTAAATGTTGATGGTCTATATATGATATATATATATATATAACTGATATTAAAGAATAGCATTTGAAAGTAATGAAAGTAAATGTTGATGGTCTGTTCTGAATGATATTGAAGAATGGGGTTCAAAGTTAAGACTGCCATGATGAATATGAACCTTCTTATGGCTGCAAAATCTGGCTCTCCCTCCAAATCTATACTTTTCTCACATAAATTACACCCAATTTATTTCCTAAATGCCAGGAAATTGGATCTACAAATATAGTATTTCACAAAAATATCCTATGGGAGGCAAAGGTGGGTTTTGTGCCAGTACATGGTGCATTAGATGTTGTCCTATTCAGCCTTTGCAGCATTTTGGTACCAGAACATTTGAAGAACACTGGTAAACGTGTTATATGGAGAGAAAAAAATATGGACATGCAGGGCCATCGCTTGTTGATCTGTACACCCATGAGATGACAAAACATCCATTTCTAAATGACAGGTAATCATCATCTCATGCCGAACAACGTCCACTGATGTCATTGAAATGGATCACGTTGTAACCATGAAAAACAGAATTATGGCAGACAAGTTGATTTGTCTGAGAAAATGGCATGTGTAGGTTTAATTAACTAACCAGTTATATTCCTTGCTAGACAAGCAAAAGACACTTTAAAGGTTTGTTGCCATTGGTTACTGAAAATGACCAGTCTATGATTGTAAAAACAAGTCTACAGTTCTTGAAGTATTTGTAATGTATGTAATTATCAGTTAAAGGGAAATGGGTTTACTTTTCTTCTTATCTTTGCATGATTCGTGTTTTGGTCATTAATGTCTATCAAGGAAGGCATAATAGGATTGTACACACTATTACACTGGACTTGGAAATAATTTTAATGTGCACATTTAGAGCAAGCTGTTGTAGGGCACACCTGTCTAAGGCACAAGTTCTGGCCGAGAGCACTTATATAGACTCTGCCTGTTGTCCAATCCTTTTGACTTTTTTTCCTGAGCAATAAAATATTTCAAAAAGTTGTTTTGTTCAATACAAGAGAAAAATAGAAACCTCTTTCATTCATTTCAATATCCAATATCCAATTTGGGTTCAAACACTAGATGAAATGCACTTTTATACCACTTTAGTGACCTGCAGGGGATGGATATAGTCCCACTGTAAAGAATTCCTCTTTTCTTGATTGTATTTTGTCACAATCAGAACTGATTTGAATCTTAGATTATGCAGTGCTGAAAGTGGGGCCAACTTTCACAATTAATTATGATGTAAAAAACAGAGTTGATTCCTACATCTAAAGAACTGAATGCCATATCACATAGTGTGTTGTCCGTCTATTGAGGTTTAATGAGTTGCTTCCCTTTTCAGACCCCTTTAAATAAAAGAGTGGCAATATTTCAAACTTGAGATGGCGAAAGTGTTTGTTAGTTTTCGTAAAGTGATGTGACGGGCTACTCTCGTCTTTTCAAATAGAGAGATGGTAAATATTGTTTTTCTGGTTTTATTGCTACATATAGGCTCAATGTTTGCTTGTCTATGTAAAAAAAAAATGGTGGTGAGATGTCTTCACTAAGAGTTATTCTAACCTCTGATTTTCAACATTTCCATTTTAAAGTGTTCTGCCATGAACTTGCCGGCACAACTTTGTTAATTTTTTCAGACCAGAATCCTATGTGGAATAGTTCGTAGGATTACAGTCAGGTATAAAGGGAATATTAAAAAGTTGGGGGTGCATGGGGAGAATAAATCACAGAAGTAAGAAAGTGCATTTTTTCATAGAAGAAAATGTTTTGGACTGTGTTAGAAGAATATGGTTGTCATCTAATCAGCCATGGTTTTCAGTACATACAGTAGATGTTGAGTAGCGTCTCAGTGGTTGTCATCTAATCAGCCATGGTTTTCAGTACATACAGTAGATGTTGAGTAGCGTCTCAGTGGTTGTCATCTAATCAGCCATGGTTGTCAGTACATACAGTAGATGTTGAGTAGCGTCTCAGTGGTTGTCATCTAATCAGCCATGGTTTTCAGTACATACAGTAGATGTTGAGTAGCGTCTCAGTGGTTGTCATCTAATCAGCCATGGTTTTCAGTACATACAGTAGATGTTGAGTAGCATCTCAGTGGTCATCTAATCAGCCATGGTTTTCAGTACATACAGTAGGTGTCGAGTAGCGTCTCAGTGGCTGGCTGGTATAACTGTTTTCAGTACATACAGTAGGTGTCGAGTAGCATCTCACTGGCTGGCTGGTATAACTGTTTTCAGTACATACAGTAGATGTCGAGTAGCATCTCAGTGGCTGGCTGGTATAACTGTTTTCAGTACATACAGTAGATGTCGAGTAGCGTCTCAGTGGCTGGCTGGTATAACTGTTTTCAGTACATACAGTAGATGTCGAGTAGCGTCTCAGTGGCTGGCTGGTATAAGCTGTTTTCAGTACATACAGTAGATGTCGAGTAGCGTCTCAGTGGCTGGCTGGTATAACTGTTTTCAGTACATACAGTAGATGTCGAGTAGCGTCTCAGTGGCTGGCTGGTATAACTGTTTTCAGTACATACAGTAGATGTCGAGTAGCGTCTCAGTGGCTGGCTGGTATAACTGTTTTCAGTACATACAGTAGGTGTCGAGTAGCGTCTCAGTGGCTGGCTGGTATAACTGTTTTCAGTACATACAGTAGATGTCGAGTAGCGTCTCAGTGGCTGGCTGGTATAACTGTTTTCAGTACATACAGTAGGTGTCGAGTAGCGTCTCAGTGGCTGGCTGGTATAACTGTTTTCAGTACATACAGTAGGTGTCGAGTAGCGTCTCAGTGGCTGGCTGGTATAACTGTTTTCAGTACATACAGTAGGTGTCGAGTAGCGTCTCAGTGGCTGGCTGGTATAACTGTTTTCAGTACATACAGTAGGTGTCGAGTAGCGTCTCAGTGGCTGGCTGGTATAACTGTTTTCAGTACATACAGTAGGTGTCGAGTAGCGTCTCAGTGGCTGGCTGGTATAACTGTTTTCAGTACATACAGTAGATGTCGAGTAGCGTCTCAGTGGCTGGCTGGTATAACTGTTTTCTGTACATACAGTAGATGTCGAGTAGCGTCTCAGTGGCTGGCTGGTATAACTGTTTCAGACGTTATAAGTTGTAGAAGCATCACGAGGGGTAAATGAATCTTTATGTACCCTATGTATGTGTTCTCTTTTACCCAAGCTGAAATCAAAAACAGTTATTAACTTCAAATATCTTCAATACATATCACTGTCTCATATATAGAGATGTTAAGTAAAAGACTCCTGCCAAAACCCCAAACAAAAAACAAAAGCAAAAAACCCCCAACAAAACAAAATTTGTTAGAATGAATGTAGTAAATAAATAGCGGTAAACAAGAAAGTTGACATAATCAGATGATCTTTGGCCTAGTTATGCCAAGTCATATCATTTAAAACAAATACATGTAAGTACATGTATATTGACATTTTGGATGGTACAGTTTATATATATTTATGGATTGTCTGTTATTTTTTTTACGTTCATCGGGGTATGAAAAAAAGATCATCCGCAAATTGTGTGAATCGGCGAAGCCGTTCTCACATAAGTTTGCGGATGATTTTTTTTGTTCATACCCAGATGAACGTAAAAGAAATAACAGACAATACTTATAATTAAATTTGAATCATACATGCTAATAATAACACTAAAACGTCATACTTTATTTTGAATTATTTTTTATTCATAAACAATAACACTCATTAAGACAACTTGCCCATATAAAATGACGTCATCACATATAACGTTCCCTGACAACGTAATTTTTACGTTCATCGAAAAATGAACAAACTCCCGTTGCTACATCTAGACCAATGGGATGACGTTACATTGTAATGAATGTAACAGAAATTTAATTATATATATATATATATATATATATATATATATATATATAATGTAACAGGAATTTAATTATATATATATATACTTATTTGACTATCATTGTTGTTATTAATCCATTTATTATTCCAGCATTACTTGGGTGACAGTTAGCTGTACAAAATTACAGTTTGTGTAATAGAGAATTTGACTCGGCCTATACACTGGGTATACAGGTTTTGTCTTAGTTTAAATAAGCAATGAGATAAATATTTTACATGGAGGTGAGATCATACATTTTGTATGATTTGATCACCATTTTAAAGGTATCAAAATAGTACTGGTTGAGATCTAGCTATTGGTACAGATACTTGAGTCATTGGATTCAATCACATTGATGGACCCAGGCATTTTTACCATGCCAACCAATGCCTGATTATAATGTCCTGTCTGTGGGAAAAATGCATATAAAGGATTCCTTTCTGCTACAGGTAGTGAAACAATGTTGCAAGTTACCTATACAACTGTATGTCAGAATTATCAAATGTTTGACGTCCAATATATAGCCAATGATTATTAAATCAATGTGCTCTAGTGGTGTTGTTAAACAAAACAGACTTTTGAAAAGTTATATTTAGATATAACTTAATAAACTGTTTTTGTGCAAATTTGTGATGTTCTGTTTTCCATCATATCAGTGAGCTGCAGTCCATCTTCAAAATGTGGTCTTGTTTTATGACTCGCCTGATATAACATAGTAGAATATGAAACCCTATGGATTACAACAATGGCATAATGGAAGCTGAAGCAGTCTAACAACCAATGGGAACCACTAGAACAGCCAAGGCATTCTGGGATTGGAACCACTAGAACAGCCAAGGCATTCTGGAATTGGAACCACTAGAACAGCCAAGGCATTCTGGGATTGGAACCACTAGAACAACCAAAGCATTCTGGGATTGGAACCACTGGAACAAGCAAGGCATTCTGGGATGGGAACCACTGGAACAAGCAAGGCATTCTGGGATTGGAACCACTAGAACAACCAAAGCATTCTGGGATTGGAACCACTGGAACAACCAAGGCATTCTGGGATGGGAACCATTAGGACAAGCAAGGCATTCTGGGATGGGAACCACTAGGACAAGCAAGGCATTCTGGGATGGGAACCATTAGGACAAGCAAGGCATTCTGGGATGGGAACCATTAGGACAAGCAAGGCATTCTGGGATGGGAACCACTAGGACAAGCGAGGCATTCTGGGATTGGAACCACTAGAACAACCAAGGCATTCTGGGATTGGAACCACTAAGACAAGCAAGGCATTCTGGGATGGGAACCACTAGGACAAGCAAGGCATTCTGGGATTGGAACCACTAGAACAACCAAGGCATTCTGGGATTGGAACCACTAGGACAACCAAGGCATTCTGGGATTGGAACCACTAGAACAACCAAGGCATTCTGGGATTGGAACTACTAGGACAAGCAAGGCATTCTGGGATGGGAACCACTAGGACAAGCAAGGCATTCTGGGATTGGAACCACTAGAACAACCAAGGCATTCTGGGATTGGAAACACTAGGACAACCAAGGCATTCTGGGATTGGAACCACTAGAACAGCTAAGGAATTCTGGGATTGGAACCACTAGGACAAGCAAGGCATTCTGGAATAAGAATCAAGCACAATGTAGTTAGGTGTGATGGATAACAAAATGAACAAGGAAGGCATTCTGGAATAAGAATCAAGCACAATGTAGTTAGGTGTGAATCAAAACAAAATGAACAAGGAAGGCATTGTGGAATAAGAATCAAGCACAATGTAGTTAGGTGTGAATCAAAACAAAATGAACAAGGAAGGCATTCTGGAATAAGAATCAAGCACAATGTAGTTAGGTGTGATGGATAACAAAATGAACAAGGAAGGCATTGTGGAATAAGAATCAAGCACAATGTAGTTAGGTGTGATGGATAACAAAATGAACAAGGAAGGCATTGTGGAATAAGAATCAAGCACAATGTAGTTAGGTGTGAATCAAAACAAAATGAACAAGGAAGGCATTGTGGAATAAGAATCAAGCACAATGTAGTTAGGTGTGATGGATAACAAAATGAACAAGGAAGGCATTGTGGAATAAGAATCAAGCACAATGTAGTTAGGTGTGATGGATAACAAAATGAACAAGGAAGGCATTCTGGAATAAGAATCAAGCACAATGTAGTTAGGTGTCATGGAAAACAAAATGAACAAGGAAGGCATTCTGGAATAAGAATCAAGCACAATGTAGTTAGGTGTGATGGATAACAAAATGAACAAGGAAGGCATTGTGGAATAAGAATCAAGCACAATGTAGTTAGGTGTGATGGATAACAAAATGAACAAGGAAGGCATTGTGGAATAAGAATCAAGCACAATGTAGTTAGGTGTGATGGATAACAAAATGAACAAGGAAGGCATTGTGGAATAAGAATCAAGCACAATGTAGTTAGGTGTGATGGATAACAAAATGAACAAGGAAGGCATTGTGGAATAAGAATCAAGCACAATGTAGTTAGGTGTGAATCAAAACAAAATGAACAAGGAAGGCATTGTGGAATAAGAATCAAGCACAATGTAGTTAGGTGTGATGGATAACAAAATGAACAAGGAAGGCATTGTGGAATAAGAATCAAGCACAATGTAGTTAGGTGTGATGGATAACAAAATGAACAAGGAAGGCATTCTGGAATAAGAATCAAGCACAATGTAGTTAGGTGTGATGGAAAACAAAATGAACAAGGAAGACATTCTGGAATAAGAATCAAGCACAATGTAGTTAGGTGTGAATCAAAACAAAATGAACAAGGAAGGCATTGTGGAATAAGAATCAAGCACAATGTAGTTAGGTGTGATGAAAAACAAAATGAACAAGGAAGGCATTCTGGAATAAGAATCAAGCACAATGTAGTTAGGTGTGATGGAAAACAAAATGAACAAGGAAGGCATTCTGGAATAAGAATCAAGCACAATGTAGTTAGGTGTGAATCAAAACAAAATGAACAAGGAAGGCATTGTGGAATAAGAATCAAGCACAATGTAGTTAGGTGTGATGGAAAACAAAATGAACAAGGAAGGCATTGTGGAATAAGAATCAAGCACAATGTAGTTAGGTGTGATGGAAAACAAAATGAACAAGGAAGGCATTCTGGAATAAGAATCAAGCACAATGTAGTTAGGTGTGAATCAAAACAAAATGAACAAGGAAGGCATTGTGGAATAAGAATCAAGCACAATGTAGTTAGGTGTGATGGAAAACAAAATGAACAAGGAAGGCATTCTGGAATAAGAATCAAGCACAATGTAGTTAGGTGTGATGGAAAACAAAATGAACAAGGAAGGCATTCTGGAATAAGAATCAAGCACAATGTAGTTAGGTGTGAATCAAAACAAAATGAACAAGGAAGGCATTGTGGAATAAGAATCAAGCACAATGTAGTTAGGTGTGATGGATAACAAAATGAACAAGGAAGGCATTGTGGAATAAGAATCAAGCACAATGTAGTTAGGTGTGAATCAAAACAAAATGAACAAGGAAGGCATTGTGGAATAAGAATCAAGCACAATGTAGTTAGGTGTGATGAAAAACAAAATGAACAAGGAAGGCATTCTGGAATAAGAATCAAGCACAATGTAGTTAGGTGTGATGGAAAACAAAATGAACAAGGAAGGCATTCTGGAATAAGAATCAAGCACAATGTAGTTAGGTGTGAATCAAAACAAAATGAACAAGGAAGGCATTGTGGAATAAGAATCAAGCACAATGTAGTTAGGTGTGATGGAAAACAAAATGAACAAGGAAGGCATTGTGGAATAAGAATCAAGCACAATGTAGTTAGGTGTGAATCAAAACAAAATGAACAAGGAAGGCATTGTGGAATAAGAATCAAGCACAATGTAGTTAGGTGTGATGGAAAACAAAATGAACAAGGAAGGCATTCTGGAATAAGAATCAAGCACAATGTAGTTAGGTGTGATGGAAAACAAAATGAACAAGGAAGGCATTCTGGAATAAGAATCAAGCACAATGTAGTTAGGTGTGATGGATAACAAAATGAACAAGGAAGGCATTCTGGAATAAGAATCAAGCACAATGTAGTTAGGTGTGAATCAAAACAAAATGAACAAGGAAGGCATTGTGGAATAAGAATCAAGCATAATGTAGTTAGGTGTGATGGATAACAAAATGAACAAGGAAGGCATTGTGGAATAAGAATCAAGCACAATGTAGTTAGGTGTGATGGATAACAAAATGAACAAGGAAGGCATTGTGGAATAAGAATCAAGCACAATGTAGTTAGGTGTGATGGATAACAAAATGAACAAGGAAGGCATTGTGGAATAAGAATCAAGCACAATGTAGTTAGGTGTGATGGAAAACAAAATGAACAAGGAAGGCATTCTGGAATAAGAATCAAGCACAATGTAGTTAGGTGTGATGGATAACAAAATGAACAAGGAAGGCATTCTGGAATAAGAATCAAGCACAATGTAGTTAGGTGTGATGGAAAACAAAATGAACAAGGAAGGCATTCTGGAATAAGAATCAAGCACAATGTAGTTAGGTGTGATGGATAACAAAATGAACAAGGAAGGCATTGTGGAATAAGAATCAAGCACAATGTAGTTAGGTGTGATGGAAAACAAAATGAACAAGGAAGGCATTGTGGAATAAGAATCAAGCACAATGTAGTTAGGTGTGATGGATAACAAAATGAACAAGGAAGGCATTGTGGAATAAGAATCAAGCACAATGTAGTTAGGTGTGATGGATAACAAAATGAACAAGGAAGGCATTGTGGAATAAGAATCAAGCACAATGTAGTTAGGTGTGATGGATAACAAAATGAACAAGGAAGGCATTGTGGAATAAGAATCAAGCACAATGTAGTTAGGTGTGATGGATAACAAAATGAACAAGGAAGGCATTGTGGAATAAGAATCAAGCACAATGTAGTTAGGTGTGATGGATAACAAAATGAACAAGGAAGGCATTGTGGAATAAGAATCAAGCACAATGTAGTTAGGTGTAATGGATAACAAAATGAACAAGGAAGGCATTGTGGAATAAGAATCAAGCACAATGTAGTTAGGTGTGATGGAGAATAAGAATCAAGCACAATGTAGTTAGGTGTGATGGAAAAGGAAACACTAACAAGGAAGGAAGGCTTTGTGCAGAAACCCATTTGGTAGAATGTGTGAATCAATACAGTATTTCTTCTGTGATTATACAAGTGGAAGAATATAACTATTATTACAACCGATTAACCCCCTGGACATTTGAGTCTTCAAAAGGGCAGACTATATATAGATCTCACTCAGTTTTATGTGGCGGCCATTAGCAGTGATACAAAATACTGGCACTGTAAGATGATTAATGAAACATAATATTCTCTTATCATATAATTACACTTTTCACTGTAACATGATTTAGTTTATTCTAATTGGACAACACTTTATGTTATTCTTCAACAAACCTAAGAAAACGACATTATTTTGTCAAATGGGACGTCATTATATAAAACAGGTCATGGTAAGAACACTATAAACTTATTTATATGTGTTTTTAACTACATGTAAGTAAATTGTGTTTGTATTTTTGTATGAATTTATCAATGTGTAAAAGTCACAAAAATAGAATAAAATTGTTTTACCATGGTAAGCAATTTTATACAACTTGAATCTTATAATAAACTGAAAAATTACCAAAAATTGTTATTTGAATGAAATATGTGACAAACCACCCCTCCTTCCAAAAAAAATCCAGAAATTTAAAACATCTACCTTTTCTAAAAAAAATCCATGAATGGCAGCCATTCTTAAGAATTCTTGGCCTTTAAAAAACTGATCTTGTTAACTGGCTTGCTATATATTTCATTTGGAATGTTTGTAACAATTACTGGTGTAAAGCTTTAATGGCACAATGAGCAAGTTGAAAAGAAATATAATAAGACATGTTGGTCTCATTGTGTGTATAAATTATTAACTCATGTGGCTGTTTATAAATACTGCAATGCTTCAAGCATGCAGCACTACCACTGAACAAAGACGCTGGTATTCAGTGTATGAAACTCGCATGATATGTTTGTTTGCTGCTCACTGTATTGTTCTTGCAAGCAGAAACAATTTCTCTCTCCTAGCAGATTGATTTTTGTGGTGTTAGCTGGCTAGATGATCCAAACAGCCATCAGCCAGACGATGTCTCATGATGTCTCACAAAGTGCACTAACTGAAGTCGCAGCCTAAAGCAAGATGCTTCAAATAGGAAGGCAGCCAAATGTTTTAACAACTTTCACACTTCAAGGATTTTTCATTAAGTAATTTAAAAAAGAAAGAAAAAAGTTTCTATTTATTGTTGGCCAAATAACAATAGTTTGTGTTAGTTTGTTACTGAGAAGTTTAAAGTGGTTCACACTATAGGATTACAAACCTTGCCATGAAAACACTCTAGGTATGGGGAACTAGAGTGGTAACTCACTTGAACTTGATTTAAGGGAGGTATGGGGAACTAGACTGGTAACTCACTTGAACTTGATTTAAGGGAGGTATGTGGAACTAGACTGGTAACTCACTTGAACTTGATTTAAGGGAGGTATGGGGAACTAGAGTGGTAACTCACTTGAACTTGATTTAAGGGAGGTATGGGGAACTAGAGAACTCACTTGAACTTGGGGAGGTAAACTAGACTGGTAACTCACTTGAACTTGATTTAAGGGAGGTATGGGGAACTAGAGAGGTAACTCACTTGAACTTGATTTAAGGGAGGTATGGGGAACTAGAGTGGTAACTCACTTGAACTTGATTTAAGGGAGGTATGGGGAACTAGAGTGGTAACTCACTTGAACTTGATTTAAGGGAGGTATGGGGAACTAGACTGGTAACTCACTTGAACTTGATTTAAGGGAGGTATGGGGAACTAGAGAAACTCACTTGAACTTGATTTAAGGGAGGTATGGGGAACTAGACAACTCACTTGAACTTGATTTAAGGGAGGTATGGGGAACTAGAGTGGTAACTCACTTGAACTTGATTTAAGGGAGGTATGGGGAACTAGAGTGGTAACTCACTTGAACTTGATTTAAGGGAGGTATGGGGAACTAGACTGGTAACTCACTTGAACTTGATTTAAGGGAGGTATGGGAACTAGAGTGGTAACTCACTTGAACTTGATTTAAGGGAGGTATGGGGAACTAGACTGGTAACTCACTTGAACTTGATTTAAGGGAGGTATGGGGAACTAGAGTGGTAACTCACTTGAACTTGATTTAAGGGAGGTATGGGGAACTAGACTGGTAACTCACTTGAACTTGATTTAAGGGAGGTATGGGGAGTTAGAGAGGTAACTCACTTGAACTTGATTTAAGGGAAGTATGGGGAACTAGAGAGGTAACTCACTTGAACTTGATTTAAGGGAGGTATGGGGAACTAGAGAGGTAACTCACTTGAACTTGATTTAAGGGAGGTATGGGGAACTAGACTGGTAACTCACTTGAACTTGATTTAAGGGAGGTATGGGGAACTAGACTGGTAACTCACTTGAACTTGATTTAAGGGAGGTATGGGGAACTAGACTGGTAACTCACTTGAACTTGATTTAAGGGAGGTATGGGGAACTAGACTGGTAACTCACTTGAACTTGATTTAAGGGAGGTATGGGGAACTAGAGTGGTAACTCACTTGAACTTGATTTAAGGGAGGTATGGGGAACTAGAGTGGTAACTCACTTGAACTTGATTTAAGGGAGGTATGGGGAACTAGAGTGGTAACTCACTTGAACTTGATTTAAGGGAGGTATGGGGAACTAGAACTCACTTGAACTTGATTTAAGGGAGGTATGGGGAACTAGAGTGGTAACTCACTTGAACTTGATTTAAGGGAGGTATGGGGAACTAGAACTTGGTAACTCACTTGAACTTGATTTAAGGGAGGTATGGGGAACTAGAGTGGTAACTCACTTGAACTTGATTTAAGGGAGGTATGGGGAACTAGAGTGGTAACTCACTTGAACTTGATTTAAGGGAGGTATGGGGAACTAGAGTGGTAACTCACTTGAACTTGATTTAAGGGAGGTATGGGGAACTAGAGAGGTAACTCACTTGAACTTGATTTAAGGGAGGTATGGGGAACTAGACTGGTAACTCACTTGAACTTGATTTAAGGG
Source organism: Gigantopelta aegis (assembly GCF_016097555.1). NCBI lineage: Eukaryota > Metazoa > Mollusca > Gastropoda > Neomphalida > Peltospiridae > Gigantopelta > Gigantopelta aegis. The sequence goes on along the minus strand of NC_054706.1, from coordinate 535,283 downwards.
AGGTATGGGGAACTAGAGTGGTAACTCACTTGAACTTGATTTAAGGGAGGTATGGGGAACTAGACTGGTAACTCACTTGAACTTGATTTAAGGGAGGTATGGGGAACTAGACTGGTAACTCACTTGAACTTGATTTAAGGGAGGTATGGGGAACTAGAGTGGTAACTCACTTGAACTTGATTTAAGGGAGGTATGGGGAACTAGACTGGTAACTCACTTGAACTTGATTTAAGGGAGGTATGGGGAACTAGACTGGTAACTCACTTGAACTTGATTTAAGGGAGGTATGGGGAACTAGAGTGGTAACTCACTTGAACTTGATTTAAGGGAGGTATGGGGAACTAGAGTGGTAACTCACTTGAACTTGATTTAAGGGAGGTATGGGGAACTCACTTGAACTTGATTTAAGGGAGGTATGGGGAACTAGACTGGTAACTCACTTGAACTTGATTTAAGGGAGGTATGGGGAACTAGACTGGTAACTCACTTGAACTTGATTTAAGGGAGGTGTGGGGAACTTGAGTGGTAATTATAACTCACTTGAACTTGATTTAAGGGAGGTATGGGGAACTAGAGTGGTAACTCACTTGAACTTGATTTAAGGGAGGTATGGGGAACTAGACTGGTAACTCACTTGAACTTGATTTAAGGGAGGTATGGGGAACTAGACTGGTAACTCACTTGAACTTGATTTAAGGGAGGTGTGGGGAACTTGAGTGGTAATTATAACTCACTTGAACTTGATTTAAGGGAGGTATGGGGAAATAGACTGGTAACTCACTTGAACTTGATTTAAGGGAGGTATGGGGAACTAGACTGGTAACTCACTTGAACTTGATTTAAGGGAGGTATGGGGAACTAGAGTGGTAACTCACTTGAACTTGATTTAAGGGAGGTATGGGGAACTAGAGAGGTAACTCACTTGAACTTGATTTAAGGGAGGTATGGGGAACTAGAGAGGTAACTCACTTGAACTTGATTTAAGGGAGGTATGGGGAACTAGACTGGTAACTCACTTGAACTTGATTTAAGGGAGGTATGGGGAACTAGAGTGGTAACTCACTTGAACTTGATTTAAGGGAGGTATGGGGAACTAGAACTCACTTGAACTTGATGGGAGGTATGGGGAACTAGAGAGGTAACTCACTTGAACTTGATTTAAGGGAGGTATGGGGAACTAGACTGGTAACTCACTTGAACTTGATTTAAGGGAGGTGTTCAGGGTGAACTTGAGTGGTACTCAGTTTGATGGAGCTCACTTGAACTTGATTTAAGGGAGGTATGGGGTCAATGATCAAGTTATAGGAGCAGGTTTCACTATTACTATCAGCTTGATACTTTTACCTACACACAAATGAGTGCACAATGTGCTGGGGTGTCCATGAACATTCCTTTCCTTAATAATAAGAAAGCACCTTTTCCCTTTCGTATTTGATTTTAATGGCCAGCTACAACATATGACAGTTATTGCTGTACACCAAATGTGGAAGTGAAAAAAAGAAAGAAAAAAGACTAAACCTGAGAAGTAAATGATATTATTATATATAATACATGGATATTATTATCTATAATACATGGATATTATTATCTATAATACATGGATATTATTATATATAATACATGGATATTATTATATATAATACATGTAGTTGAAGTTTTTGTGTAGAAAGAAGAAAAACAAACCACAAGTTGAAGCTCTGATGATTGTTCTGCCCATTATGGAATATGTTTCAATTACTGGTGACAGTGTGCAATTATTCCACGATGCTTATTCAAATTGCCCCAATCATCCGACAAGTAACTACAGTGAAATTGCCAAGACACAATAACAAATTGGGCTTGATGCGTTCAAGCATTAAATATCTGCAATTTTGAGTAACTGTTGTTTTCTTCGATAACAGTCATTGCTTTAGGCAGCTTTCTAATTTAGCGATTGTATCAGTGATGAATTAAAGTTTTTATCTGCAGCAATTATGGTTGGAGGGAAATCGGAAGTGTTACAGAGTTAGACACAAATCAGTGCAGTTACAGCTTTTTTTTTACAGCTTTTTTGTTTATTGATTCGTGATTGAGGCACAAAAATTAAACCTACTTGATATTTGAATTTAGTTCAGAGTTAATTTAGAGTGACAATCCTACAGTATATATCACCATGGGGATAGATAGCTCTGCATGTAGCTCTATAGATAGCAGTCAAAACTTCCTTTTCACTCTGTCTTGTGAAGAGATACAATTTTGAAACTTAATGGTTTTTGTTATTGAGACTGAATATGAAAATATATATTTAGTTTCAGTGAGACAGAAATGAGGCTTGATCTGCGACATGTTTGTAAATAACAATCATTGATCAAGCAGTCCTAAATATCTGTATATATAATGTTACCTTTTTTCTTTAATCACATGATACACCGTGTAAAGCAGGCCATGTTATATCTATTGGTGTAACTACATGGACACTGATGATGGTGGTTTATTGTTTTCTATTTAAGTAATGGTATGTGAGAGACCATTCACCCGTGAGTGCTAAAGCCTCATGATGTTGCATGTCACTGATGGAAAGAAATAAGGGATCTCACCAACTCTAGCATGAAAGAAATAAGGGATCACACCAACACTAACAGGAAAGAAATAAGGGATCTCACCAACTCTAGCATGAAAGAAATAAGGGATCACACCAACACTAACATGAAAGAAATAAGGGATCACACCAACACTAACAACAAAGAAATAAGGGATCACACCAACACTAACATGAAAGAAATAAGGGATCACATTAACACTAACGGGAAATCACACCAACACTAACAAGAAAGAAATAAGGGTTCACACCAACACTAACAGGAAAGAAATAAGTGATCACACCAACACTAGCAGGAAAGAAATAAGGGACCACACCAACACTAACAGGAAAGTAATAAGGGATCACACCAACACTAACAGGAAAGAAATAAGGGATCACACCAATACTAACAAGAAAGAAATAGGTGATCACACCAACACTAGCAGGAAAGAAATAAGGGACCACACCAACACTAACAGGAAAGAAATAAGGGATCACACCAACACTAACAGGAAAGAAATAAGTGATCACACCCAAACTAACAGGAAAGAAATAATGGATCAAACCAACACTAACAGGAAGGAAATAAGGGATCTCACCAACACTAACAGGAAATAAGGGATCTCACCAACACTAACAGGAAGGAAATAAGGGATCACACCAACACTAACAGGAAAGAAATAAGTGATCACACCCAAACTAACAGGAAAGAAATAATGGATCAAACCAACACTAATAAGAAAGAAATAAGGGATCACACCAACACTAACAGGAAAGAAATAAGGGTTCACACCAACACTAACAGGAAAGAAATAAGGGATCACACCAACACTAACATGAAAGAAATAAGGGATCACACCAACACTAACAACAAAGAAATAAGGGATCACACCAACACTAACATGAAAGAAATAAGGGATCACATTAACACTAATGGGAAATCACACCAACACTAACAAGAAAGAAATAAGGGTTCACACCAACACTAACAGGAAAGAAATAAGTGATCACACCAACACTAGCAGGAAAGAAATAAGTGATCACACCAACACTAACAGGAAAGAAATAAGTGATCACACCCAAACTAACAGGAAAGAAATAATGGATCAAACCAACACTAACAGGAAGGAAATAAGGGATCTCACCAACACTAACAGGAAATAAGGGATCTCACCAACACTAACAGGAAGGAAATAAGTGATCACACCCAAACTAACAGGAAAGAAATAATGGATCAAACCAACACTAATAAGAAAGAAATAAGGGATCACACCAACACTAACAGGAAGGAAATAAGGGATCTCACCAACACTAACAGGAAAGTAATAAGGGATCACACCAACACTAATAAGAAAGAAATAAGGGATCACACCAACACTAACAGGAAAGAAATAAGGGATCAAACCAACACTAACAGGAAGGAAATAAGGGATCTCACCAACACTAACAAGAAAGAAATAAGGGATCACACCAACACTAACAGGAAGGAAATAAGGGATCTCACCAACACTAACAAGAAAGAAATAAGGGATCTCAGCAACACTAACAGGAAAAAAATAAGGGATCACAACAACACTAACAGGAAAGAAATCGGGGATCACAAAAACACTAACAGGAAAGAAATCAAGGATCACACCAACACTAACAGGAAGGAAATAAGGGATCTCACCAACACTAACAGGAAAGAAATAAGGGATCACACCACCACTAAAAGGAAGGAAATAAGGGACCACACCAACACTAACAGGAAATAAGGGATCACACCAACACTAGCAAGAAATAAATAAGGGATCACACCAACACTAAGAAGAAAGAAATAAGGGATCACACCAACACTAACAGGAAATAAGAGATCACACCAACACTAAGAAGAAAGAAATAAGGGAACTCACCAACACTAACAAGAAAGAAATAAGAGATCACACCAACACTAACAAGAAAGAAATAAGGGATCTCACCAACACTAACAAGATAGAAATAAGGGATCTCACCAACACTAACAGGAAAGAAATGAGGGATCACAACAACACTAACAGGAAAGAAATTGGGGATCACAAAAACACTAACAGGAAAGAAATCAAAGATCTCACCAACACTAACAAGAAAGAAATAAGGGATCACACCAACACTAACAGGAAAGAAATAAGGGATCAAACCAACACTAACAGGAAGGAAATAAGGAATCTCACCAACACTAACAGGAAAGAAATAAGGGATCACACCACCACTAAAAGGAAGGAAAGAAGGGATCACACCAACACTAACAGGAAATAAGGGATCACACCAACACTAGCAAGAAAGAAATAAGGGATGACACCAACACTAACAGGAAATAAGGGATCACACCAACACTAACAAGAAAGAAATAATGGATCACACCAACATTAACAGGAAAAAAGAGATCACACCAACACTAACAGGAAAGAAATAAGGGATCTCACCAAGACTAACAAGAAAGAAATAAGGGATCCACCAACACTAACATGAAAGAAATAAGGGATCACATTAACACTAACGGGAAATAAGGGATCACACCAACACTAACAAGAAAGAAATAAGGGATCACACCAACACTAACAGGAAGGAAATAAGGGATCTCACCAACACTAACAAGAAAGAAATCAAGTATCTCACCAACACTAACAAGAAAGAAATAAGGGATCACACCAACACTAACAGGAAAGAAATAAGGGATCAAACCAACACTAACAGGAAGGAAATAAGGGATGTCACCAACACTAACAGGAAAGAAATAAGGGATCACACCACCACTAAAAGGAAGGAAATAAGGGATCACACCAACACTAACAGGAAATAAGGGATCACACCAACACTAGCAAGAAATAAATAAGGGATCACACCAACACTAAGAAGAAAGAAATAAGGGATCACACCAACACTAACAGGAAATAAGGGATCACACCAACACTAACAGGAAAGAAATAAGGGATCTCACCAACACTAACAAGAAAGAAATAAGGGATCACACCAACACTATCAAGAAAGAAATAAGGGATCTCACCAACACTAACAAGATAGAAATGAGGGATCTCACCAACACTAACAGGAAAGAAATGAGGGATCTCACCAACACTAACAGGAAAGAAATGAGGGATCACACCAACACTAACAGGAAAGAAAACACTAAGGGAAATAAGGGATCACACCACACTAACAGGAAGAAATAAGGGATCAAATAAGGAAGGAAATAAGGAATCTCACCAACACTAACAGGAAAGAAATAAGGGATCACACCACCACTAAAAGGAAGGAAAGAAGGGATCACACCAACACTAACAGGAAATAAGGGATCACACCAACACTAACAAGAAAGAAATAATGGATCACACCAACATTAACAGGAAAAAAGAGATCACACCAACACTAACAGGAAAGAAATAAGGGATCTCACCAACACTAACAAGAAAGAAATAAGGGATCACACCAACACTAACATGAAAGAAATAAGGGATCACATTAACACTAACGGGAAATAAGGGATCACACCAACACTATAACAAGAAAGAAATAAGGGATCACACCAACACTAACAGGAAGGAAATAAGGGATCGCACCAACACTAAGAAGAAAGAAATCAAGTATCTCACCAACACTAACAAGAAAGAAATAAGGGATCACATCAACACTAACAGGAAAGAAATAAGGGATCAAACCAACACTAACAGGAAGGAAATAAAGGATCTCACCAACACTAACAGGAAAGAAATAAGGGATCACACCAACACTAACGGGAAAAGTAACTTCAACCACAATCTTCTTCCATGGAGTGGGAAAGTTAACTGTGTTACTGAAATTCAGTGCCACATTTCATCTTTGTTCTTTATACACACATTAGAATGCTAATAGTGGCTGAAATTTGGTCTACATGCAGTTCCAAATGTTCCCTAATTTCTTTACATGCAGTTCCAAATGTTCCTTAATTTCTTTACATGCAGTTCCAAATGTTCCCTAATTTCTTTACATGCAGTTCCAAATGTTCCCTAATTTCTTTACATGCAGTTCCAAATGTTCCCTAATTTCTTTCTCAGAATATTTAATGCTATATATGTAGCACATGTATCCATGGACATCACTGGCTGCTGTTCAGTTTAGTAGTGGCCTTTGTGGTGACATCGGGTTTCCTCTCTTACCAACTGGATTAGTTGTCAACAATATCAGTAAGCTTAGACATCAGATGTCTGAAGCTGACAAGTTGTCAACAATATCAGTAAGCTTAGACATTGGATGTCTGAAGCTGACAAGTTGTCAACAATATCAGTAAGCTTAGACATCAGGGGCCGATTTCATATGTGTAGGTTATCGGTAGATTTTGGAAACACATGGTTTAAACCTAGGTTAAACCCTGGGTCATGTTTACTGTGCATTTCACATGTCTGGTTTTCAGTAATCCTAGTTTAACACTGGGTTACAACTGTATTGCTTGATTAAACCTGCTCTTGAGGTGGTTTTTTGCTGGGTTTGCTCAAAGTAACTTTTCTTCATGGATAATTTTGGCAGCAAAATTGTGTTTTACGTCAGTATTGCAGAGCCATGAAATGTGAACATATTTTAGAGATCATTTGAAGCCACTACAGAAACAGTGGCGTAGCCCTCCCCCCCCCCCCCCCCCCCCCCCCCCCAATCCCGGCAAAATTAGGGGTGATCAGTAGCGTACTCAATATCATTGTTTACTTGGCTGCCCGGTGCCCCCCCCCCTCCCCAATACAAAATCCTGCCTACGCCACTTTACAGAAACGAATACAGGGTGGGGGTAGGGGGTTCGAACCCCCTCCCCCTTTAGACAAGATGCCCTTTTGCCTGTTTTTTTTTAGCACGACTGTATAATTAGATCCACCCCTTCACCATGTTCGTGGCGAATGAACAACAAAGCGCCTGAGATATATAGAGGATAATAAACGATATACCAGTTATTATCAAAATTATGTCCTGAATACAATCATTTTAAGTTGTCGAGAGCTTTAGCGAGTGACAAATGAAAAGTATTTCACTCGGGACATACATTGATAATAACTGGTACTGAGTTTGCTATTCTATTTATTACCCCAGCTATGTTTTCTCTAAAGGCCTTTATTTTAGGTGCACATGCACGTACATGTAGGCTATAGAAACAATGTAAACCACTTTACACACTGTTCTGGGTATTGCTATAACTTTGCATTTTAATCATATTCACAGACAATTTTCAAAAACAAAAGTTATCGTTATTCTGCTAAAAATATAAATAATGATTTAAGTTTATATGACATTTTGTTATAAATTTAATATTAAAACAGTCGTGAACGCAAACTCATTAAAGTACATGACGTCATTTTGTGTACTTGCCAAATCGCGATGATGTTATATTTAGTGCCGACAAAGTCATTGGTTTGTAAGCATCAAATCATCCAGTAATATTGTACGTCACAACACTGCATATTTCTCAGTGAGAAAATACGGAAAATATTTTCCCTGTTATGAGTGGTCACTGTTATTTATTAAATTAGTAAAAAAAAAAAATTCTTCATGGTGTATGAACTGCACGAAAACAGGAAGTACTAGTAATGAAAGTTGATCGGTTACCACCGGTATCAAAGCAATAAACGTCTATCATAGACTGTGCAGCAATCTTATAATGACATACTTTCGTGTTTGTCTCATCTTAATAAAGGGGGAACAAGGCAGTACAGGCCCACAGTTTGAAAATTTGACCATACGTTATCTTGGTGCCCTCAGGCGTACGCGTCCCATCTTTTATTTTTTAATATTATGTTAGAATTAAAGGGAAATGCCAGTAACAAAACGTTTATTCATATTTGCATTATTACCAACAGCTATGAAGGGTTCTGTAAGCATTTTTGCATTATTACCAACAGCTATGTAGGGTTCTGTCAGCATTTGACATGGATTATAACTAATATTGTGAATAAAATGATGGAAATACATGATGAAACGTTTTCAGGCCAGCTCATTTTCCCAAATATATCCATCATTTTTGACAGAATGTGAAGGTTTGCTCCACAATTGGGGGGGGGGGGGGGGGGGGAGGAGGTAGCTAATCCTCCATCCCGAATGCTAATAATAAACCGGTAACGAGTTTCAACTACAAAGTGATGAAGTGTAAGCTATTCCTCGCTTATGTCCCTTTCCAAATCTGCGGGTAACCCATGTAAAAAGCGTGGTTTTGTAAACACGGGTAAAACACACACATGTGAAATACACCACAGGTGTATGTCTTGGTCAGGTTTTTCAGCGTTTTACGTAAACCAGTGTTAAACCTAGGTTTTGATATAATCCAGTGTTTCGAAACCCAGACATATGAAATCGGCCCCAGATGTCTGAAGCAGACAAGCTGTTAATTAATGCTGTATTAATTCATCCAGTATTTAGAAATGAATTGAATGAATTGAAACTTGTTTTCAATTGTGCAAGTGAGAAGCAGCTTGTCATATGTATATTAGTGAGTGTTTGAATTCTGTAAAAGTAAAGTTTGTTTTATTTAACGACGCCGCTAGAGCACATTGATTTTTTTATCTTATCATCGGCTATTGGACGTCAAACATATGGTCATTCTGACACTGTTTTTAGAGGAAACCCGCTGTCGCCACATAGGCTACTCTTTTTACGACAGGCAGCAAGGGATCTTTTATTTGCGCTTCCCACAGGCAGGATAGCACAAACCATGGCCTTTGTTGAACCAGTTATGGATCACTGGTCGGTGCAAGTGGTTTACACCTACCCATTGAGCCTTGCGGAGCACTCACTCAGGGTTTGGAGTCGGTATCTCGATTAAAAATCCCATGCCTCGACTGGGATCCGAACCCAGTACCTACCAGCCTGTAGACCGATGGCCTGCCACGACGCCACCGAGGCCGGTTTGAATTCTGTGAGTGCCTTGTTTAAATATTACACCCCTTCTCTAGTGGGTGTTACAATTCCTTGTTTAAATATTACACCCCTTCTCTAGTGGGTGTTACAATTCTGTGAGTGCCTTGTTTAAATATTACACCTCTTCTCTAGAACATTGCTACCTCTCCAGGGACAACTCAATTTCATTTGAAGACATATGAACGTTCATTCAAGATTAGTTCATGGCAGACTGGCTGAATTCCTTTTTTTAGTCAATCATACAGGGAAATATTTAATTAGACTTAATCCTGTCATTTATGATTTAAGTGTCTGGTTGTCCACCAATGGCAGGAACATTCAGTGAACCCATCCCATATGGTCACAGATCACAGTTATCTTCCCATTTGGTTGTCCAAAATCCAGAAATTTGTCTGCACGAATAGTCTGCTGTTTGACTATGATTATTTCATGGCAGACAGCTATGAAGTGGCAACTATTTGACTGAAGTGACAGGGGAGAGCATGTAGTTTGTAAACATGTGTAACTTGTTGATACTGAAGACTTGTTTATGGTAATTCCGGCACATGCAAAAGTAGTGCTTTTTATAAAATAGGTGTACTCCGGCCAGGTTTAGAGGGTGTGTTTGTTTAAACCAATATCCTGGGAGAAAGAGCTGGACAACAGGGGTTGTCCTTTTCAGGGTATGTTAATTTCTCCCAGGCAGGCAAAGGTACATACAAAAATCAATGGGCCTGCTGATATTAATAAAAATGTTATAGCCACTAACACTATATAGAAACATATAACATAATTAATTATGGTCTGTGGCCTTATACACATTTGTCACCTTTAATGAGTGGGCTTTTCTTTCTTTTGTTATGTTTTAAATATCTAAGTGTCTCTTGTACCCAGAACATTGCTGATTGAGTGGGTGCGGTCAGTTTATACTCCATGTGGTATTGTTGTAGTTGGTTTCTCTGTGAACTGCATGGTGATAAATGAAGGCAACATCAATTGCATATAATCGCTGGATCATTCAATCACTTCACTCAGTCTTAACACGATTGCACAGTTACAGACGAAGCAACTCGATCTGTCCCAGCATGCAATCTGCTCGTCATTCTGGTTGCAAGACTGGGCTAATTTAAATTCATTTTGACAGGAGCCATACATCATTGTTCACAATACAGGAAATCCCAGCATACTGTCTTGTACTGTACTTAAGGGGATTTTCAGGAATCAAAGTGCAGTCGCGTAGTGTGTCCCACCCTTAATAATACTGGGCAGCCAGGTCTGAAATTAACCAAAAATAATAATTCCATTTTAGCATGTGTTTCTAAATAAACAATATTTTACCAGTTGACAGCTAACACATGGCTGTGTTCTGTTAGAAAGAATAAAATAATGTCAGATAAATGTACTATTTAATTTTATTTCCATTAAATTTGTAATTATATTGGGAAGAAAATGTTGTAACTGCATTTTTAGAAATATTAATGGTTCTTTCAAAAATTATGTCAGACTGTGAGTTTTAAATATAGGTGCAACTTCATACACGTTGACTAAAATAGAGACAACGTACCCACTCCCCCACCCCCACTCTTCCTGAAAACTAATAAACCACTTGACACATATGGACTAAAATAAGAGACCATCCTCCCCCATCCCCTCCCACTCCCCCCTCCCACCCCCTGAAAACTATTAATAAACCAACTTCTAACAAATTCTGCACTCATGAGATTTTTCTGTTAACTTTGCATGCAGAAATATACATGAATATATTCCTGTTAAAAGGTTAATTACATTATTTTGAAAGGTTCTCATTTTCATAGCTGCTTACTGGAATAAGCTGCCTCCTATTTTAAAACATGGCGTGCTTTTAAATGAAAGGCCAAAATTTAATTTCCTGTCTTGTTAAGTTTAGAAAAACACAAATAACTTCAAGGTTCCAAGTTGAAAAGGTTGCTTCCTGCATGTATTATACTCGCTGTTCTGCAATCATTGTTCAATAATTCCTCTGTTGGAATTCGTATTAAGTGTTTGCTTTAGCCAGTGTTTCTCCTGTATTGTATTTCACATTGAGAAATCAATTATATCTAAAACTAGTCATGAAAAAACAATGTCTTTAGAAGCATTATTATATTACTGAGTGAAGAATATCAGCCAGATTAGAATCAAGATCCAGAAAATATTGAGTACGTTGTACATACATATATATAACAGCTGTGGTCTGGAAAATAAGCCACCCCTAGAAAATATTCAGTGGCCTGGAAAATAAGCCACTCCTTAGAAAATATTCAGTGTCCTGGAAAATAAGCCACCCCTAGAAAATATTCAGTGTCCTGGAAAATAAGCCACCCCTAGAAAATATTCAGTGTCCTGGAAAATAAGCCACCCCTAGAAAATATTCAGTGTCCTGGAAAATAAGCCACCCCTAGAAAATATTCAGTGTCCTGGAAAATAAGCCACCCCTAGAAAATATTCAGTGTCCTGGAAAATAAGCCACCCCTAGAAAATATTCAGTGTCCTGGAAAATAAGCCACCCCTAGAAAATATTCAGTGTCCTGGAAAATAAGCCACCCCTAGAAAATATTCAGTGTCCTGGAAAATAAGCCACTCCTTAGAAAATAAACAGTGGCCTGGAAAATAAGCCACTTAGCTCAGTTGGCAGAGTTCTGGACTCCAATGCAGAGAGTCCCTGGTTCAAAACTGCTTGGAGGATATGGATTTAGTGATAGATGTTTTAGAGTTATTACTAATAACAACATCTTGTTTCAGATAGACAAGTGACAGCGCGTGGTGTGGACCCGACGAGATCTGACAAGACAAGATGTCTGTCCACATTGCTGGAATAGCTGCCATCGTGGTGTTCTACCTCATCATTCTTGGAGTGGGATTATGGGCAGCGCGCAAAGCTAAACAGACGGGATCTACTGCTAGCAGCGAGGATGTGATGCTGGCTGGCAGAAACATTGGCGCCGTCATAGGAATATTCACCATGACAGGTAGAATGTTTGAACTTCCATCATAGGAATTAATATTCACCATGACAGGTAGAGTGCTTTAACTTATGTCAAAGGAATATTCACCATGACAGGTAGAGTGTTTTAACTTATGTCATAGGAATATTCACCATGACAGGTAGAGTGTTTTAACTTATGTCATAGGAATATTCACCATGACAGGTAGAGTGTTTTTACTTATATCATAGGAATATTCACCATGACAGGTAGAGTGCTTTAACTTATGTCATAGGAATATTCACCATGACAGGTAGAGTGTTTTAACTTACATCATAGGAATATTCACCATGACAGGTGGAGTGTTTTAACTTACATCATAGGAATATTCACCATGACAGGTGGAGTGTTTTAACATACATCATAGGAATATTCACCATGACAGGTAGAGTGTTTTAACTTACATCATAGGAATATTCACAATGACAGGTAGAGTGTTTTAACGTCTGCCATAGGAATATTTACCATGACAGGTAGAGTGTTTTAACGTCTGTCATAGGAATATTCACCATGACAGGTAGAGTCTTTTAACTTATGTCATAGGAATATTCACCATGACAGGTAGAGTGTTTTAACGTCTGCCATAGGAATATTTACCATGACAGGTAGAGTGTTTTAACGTCTGTCATAGGAATATTCACCATGACAGGTAGAGTCTTTTAACTTACATCATAGGAATATTCACAATGACAGGTAGAGTGTTTTAATGTCTGTCATAGGAATATTCTCCATGACAGGTAGAGTGTTTTAATGTCTGTCATAGGAATATTCACCATGACAGGTAGAGTCTTTTAACTTATGTCATAGGAATATTCACCATGACAGGTAGAGTGTTTTAACGTGTGTCATAGGAACATTCACCATGACAGGTAGAGTGTTTTAACGTCTGTCATAGGAATATTCACCATGACAGGTACAGTGTTCTAACGTCTGCCATAGGAATATTTATCATGACAAGTAGAGTGTTTTAACGTCTGCCATAGGAATATTTACCATGAAAAGTAGAGTGTTTTAACGTCTGTCATAAGAATATTCACCATGACAGGTAGAGTGTTTTAATGTCTGCCATAGGAATATTTACCATGACAGGTAGAGTGTTTTAACGTCTGTCATAGGAATATTCACAATGACAGGTAGAGTGTTTTAACGTCTGCCATAGGAATATTCACCATGACAGATAGAGTGTTTTAACGTGTCATAGGAACATTCACCGTGACAGGTAGAGTGTTTTAACGTCTGTCATAGGAATATTCACTGTGACAGGTAGAGTGTTTTAACGTCTGTCATAGGAATATTCACCATGACAGGTAGAGTGTTTTAACGTCTGCCATAAGAATATTTACCATGACAGGTAGAGTGTTTTAACGTCTGTCATAGGAATATTCACCATGACAGGATAGAGTGTTTTAACTTCCATCATAGACTTTTAAATGTTTTATTGATAATTATTAATTAACATTTTGATAATTGACAATGTTAATGAATTGATTGAAAACTTGCATAATGAATTGTGACATCATACTGAAGGCCGGCTCACCATTCTCCACTAAGTGTGCAAGTTGCCCATATTCATGTCGCCCGGCCTTACCTAGGTTTAGTGTTATTTGCTAGATGTTGGCCAAAAACACCTATACTTATACCTATACCGTCATACTGAAGGATCACCATTCTCCACTAAGTGTGCAAGTTGCCCATGTTCATGTCGCCCGGCTGTACCTAGGTTTAGTGTTATTTGCTAGATGTTGGCCAAAAACACCTATACCTATACCGTCATACTGAAGGATCACCATTCTCCACTAAGTGTGCAAGTTGCCCATGTTCATGTCGCCTGGCCGTACCTACATGTAGGTTTAGTGTTATTTGCTAGATCTTTGTTGTAAGTTGGCCCAAAACACCTATACCTGTTCTGTCTTTGTGCTATATGTTTAGATATTCGTCAGTGCCCCAGTTTGTGCTATATGTTTAGATATTCGTCAGTGCCCCAGTTTGTCGACAATGCGTCAGTGCCCCAGTTTGTCGACAATGCGTCAGTGCCCCAGTTTGTCGACAATGCGTCAGTGAATAGCTGCATTTGGTGAAATTTGCCCTGTAGTCTACCTTTGAAGTTGTCAAATGCACCTGCGTGTACCTGGAATGAAGGTTTTTTGGTAGCTCTCATAATAATAACACCATTGAAAATCATTCGCTGTTCATTTCAGGGGGGAATGTTTTTTGAGAAAATTGAAAACACCTGTCACAGCTTCCATGATAGATACATGTACGTTACTGTAACGTATCTGTAATGTATCTGTAACGTATCTGTAAACGTAGATCCACATTACCGGAATAGAATAACTGAATGTAGATCACAATGTGTGCAGGTTGAACCTTAATTTATTTACAGAATATATGATACATCCAGTTAAAACCTCAATTTAATAATAAAATATAGTTAAGCATGTATAGTGTCTGCATTTGTCTGCATTTTTTTTGTGTTACGCAATATTTTAAGCAGATACATTACAACATTTGTCATGGATATGTCCACTGTATGTGTTTTGTAGTGCCATTTGACTTGTTTATCCATATAACACCCATAGTAGCCGTTTGACTTGTTTATCCATATAACACCCATAGTAGCCATTTGACTTGTTTATCCATATAACACCCATAGTAGCCATTTGACTTGTTTATCCATATAACACCCATAGTAGCCATTTGACTTGTTTATCCATATAACACCCATAGTAGGCATTTGACTTGTTTATCCATATAACACCCATAGTAGCCATTTGACTTGTTTATCCATATAACACCCATAGTAGGCATTTGACTTGTTTATCCATATAACACCCATAGTAGCCATTTGACTTGTTTATCCATATAACACCCATAGTAGCCATTTGACTTGTTTATCCATATAACACCCATAGTAGCCGTTTGACTTGTTTATCCATATAACACCCATAGTAGGCGTTTGACTTGTTTATCCATATAACACCCATAGTAGCCATTTCACTTGTTTATCCATATAACACCCATAGTAGCCATTTGACTTGTTTATCCATATAACACCCATAGTAGGCATTTGACTTGTTTATCCATATAACACCCATAGTAGCCATTTGACTTGTTTATCCATATAACACCCATAGTAGGCATTTGACTTGTTTATCCATATAACACCCATAGTAGCCATTTGACTTGTTTATCCATATAACACCCATAGTAGCCATTTGACTTGTTTATCCATATAACACCCATAGTAGGCATTTGACTTGTTTATCCATATAACACCCATAGTAGGCATTTGACTTGTTTATCCATATAACACCCATAGTAGGCATTTGACTTGTTTATCCATATAACACCCATAGTAGCCATTTGACTTGTTTATCCATATAACACCCATAGTAGCCATTTGACTTGTTTATCCATATAACACCCATAGTAGGCATTTGACTTGTTTATCCATATAACACCCATAGTAGGCATTTGACTTGTTTATCCATATAACACCCATAGTAGGCATTTGACTTGTTTATCCATATAACACCCATAGTAGCCATTTGACTTGTTTATCCATATAACACCCATAGTAGGCATTTGACTTGTTTATCCATATAACACCCATAGTAGCCATTTGACTTGTTTATCCATATAACACCCATAGTAGGCATTTGACTTGTTTATCCATATAACACCCATAGTAGGCATTTGACTTGTTTATCCATATAACACCCATAGTAGGCATTTGACTTGTTTATCCATATAACACCCATAGTAGCCATTTGACTTGTTTATCCATATAACACCCATAGTAGGCATTTGACTTGTTTATCCATATAACACCCATAGTAGGCATTTGACTTGTTTATCCATATAACACCCATAGTAGGCATTTGACTTGTTTATCCATATAACACCCATAGTAGCCATTTGACTTGTTTATCCATATAACACCCATAGTAGCCGTTTGACTTGTTTATCCATATAACACCCATAGTAGCCATTTGACTTGTTTATCCATATAACACCCATAGTAGCCATTTGACTTGTTTATCCATATAACACCCATAGTAGCCATTTGACTTGTTTATCCATATAACACCCATAGTAGCCATTTGACTTGTTTATCCATATAACACCCATAGTAGGCATTTGACTTGTTTATCCATATAACACCCATAGTAGGCATTTGACTTGTTTATCCATATAACACCCATAGTAGCCATTTGACTTGTTTATCCATATAACACCCATAGTAGGCATTTGACTTGTTTATCCATATAACACCCATAGTAGCCATTTGACTTGTTTATCCATATAACACCCATAGTAGCCATTTGACTTGTTTATCCATATAACACCCATAGTAGCCATTTGACTTGTTTATCCATATAACACCCATAGTAGGCATTTGACTTGTTTATCCATATAACACCCATAGTAGGCATTATATATACACATGTATATATGGGCATAAACTGGGTATTGGCCATACATAAATATCACAGAAATTACACAGAACGATACAACCAGATACGTGATAAAAAATCAGTTGCATCTGAGATATTTTGATTTTCCCACCACTTACATGGCCTATGGTGACGTAGGTCTGATTATGGGTCAGCTAGAAGGGAGAGACTAAATCATAGACACTGAGAGTCGTCAGCCAGTGAGAGTCTACTGAATATTCATGAGCAAACGGTTGATCGATATCGAGATTTTACGACTTCGAGTAATGTCCTGTTGTATATATATAAATTATTCCAACTATAGATATTAATGTAACAAGTATTTAATAATATACAGTGTGGTTAATAATTGTGTAATTGAATGTTACGTAGCATATATCAATGTCGTTGTTTGTTGTTTTCCTACACTTCTTCTGTGGGATAATCCCACCAATATTTTTATGAATTTTACACCAGTGGTTACGGTTATCTAAATGTCAAAGTTGTAATGCACGTCTGTACAACTTAATTTCATAAACAAACAAACAAACAACAACAACCAAAATCATTCAACAAATACAGAATATATAATTTAAAATAATTACTGTATAAATGAGTACAGGTCAAACCAATTAGAAAAATGTTGTCCACTACTTTTAATTACAATTATTTGTAATAACAATTGTCCTGAATAAAAATAATAACAACAATAACAACACAACAGTAGTTACGGTAGGTTTTTGGAAAATTATAAATTTAAGATTTCAGTAGGTTGGATTATAAATACATTATCTCACTACCAAGTACACATGAAGTCATCCACTGATGTAGTTAACAAATTACACACTTCTTGGCTAATGTCTATTTCCTCAAAGTAAAAATCTACTTTTGTAGACACAAAATTAATCAGTTTATCTAAGTGATCAGAGTAGATTTCTGTTTCTTTATTTTTTAAAGTATGATTTTTATTAAATATATTTGAATAAAGTACCACTGAAGGTTCATTTACCTTTAATATACATATACATATACATATACATATACATATACATATACATATACATATACATATACATATACATATACATACATACATACATACAGGCTGGTAGGTACAGGGTTTGCAACCCCGTACCGGCTCCAGCCCAGAGCAAGTTCTTAAGGACTCATTGCATAGGTGTACGGCTACTACACCCTCTTCTCTCTCCCTAACCACTAACCAACTAACAACTAACCCACTGTCCTGGACAGACAGCCCAGATAGCTGAGGTGTGTGCCCAAGACAGTGTGTGCCCAAGACAGCGTGCTTGAACCTTACTTGGATATAAGCATGGAAATAAGTTGAAATAAATGTGTGCGTGTGAGAAAATGCATATGTATAAGTAAACACTGGGGTTTTTTTTGTTTAACGACACCACTAGAGCACATTGATTCATTGGATATCAAACATTTGGTAATTCTGACATACAGTCTTAGAGAGGAAACCCACTATAATTTTTCATTAGTAGCAGGTAATCTTTTATATGCACCATACCACGGCTTTTGATATACATGTACCAGTGGTGGTGCACTGGCTGTAATAAGAAATAGCACAATGGTCCAATAAAAATGGATCGATCCTAGACCGACCATGCTTTACCAGTGGGCTACGTCCGACCCCTCCAATTTATGTAGACACTGAAAATTAAATATGAATATGAATTATTCATCAACTATCTAACTGATCAGGGTAGATTTCCATTTTATTACATATGTGCATTTTCATTTCCATTAAAATTATATTATTATTTTTTAAGTAGATGTGAATAATCTTACTGTATGTTTACTACCGATGTCAGTGCTAGTTTTCAGAAAAACAGACACGTAACATTTCAAAAGGGTGGATTTTATGGTACTTAACTACCGAGGGTACATGGATATCATCCACCGAGGGTACTTTTCCTTTAATATGATATATTGCATTGCATATATGTTGGCTAATGTATATTTCAGCTACGTAAACACCTTCTAATGTAGACATGACAATTCAATATGAATGTGATGGCTTAATCAATTATTTAACTGATCAGGGTAGATTTTCTTTCCATGTGTGAAAGTTTGATTTTTTTTTTTGATTTTTTTTTTTAATGTAACAAGATGTTAATAATCTTACTGCATATTTACTATCCATGTTAGGAGTGGTTTTCAGAAAATGAGATTCTTAACATTTCAAAAGGATGAATTCTACTGTACTTAACTACCGAAAGTACATGGATGTCATCCACTGAGGGTACTTTTTCTTTAACATTGTATATTACATTACATATATGTTGGCTAGTGTATATTTCAGCTGAGTAAACACCTTCTAATGTAGACATGACAATTCAATATGAATATGATGGATTAATCCATTATCTAACTGATCAGGGTAGATTATCTTTTCATATGTAAAATTTAAAAACAAAACTTTTTTTTTCTTTTTTTTTAAATAAATAGATATTAATAACCTTACTGCATATTTACTATATATGTCAGAAGTAGTTTTCAGAAAAGGAGATCCTTAACATTTCAAAAGGGTGGATTTTACAGTATGGTACCTAACTACCGAGGGTACATGAATATCATCCACCGAGGGTAGTTTTCCTTTAATCCATTATCTAAATGATCAGAGTACATTTCCAAATTAAAAGAAATTATTATTATTATTATTATTATTATTATTATTATTATTATTATTATTTAAAAATATATGTGAATAATCTTATGGTATGTTTACTGTCAGTGCTAGGGGTAGTTCTAGGTAAATGAGACACTTAAGATTTCAGTAGGGTGGATTTTACAGTACCCAACTACCGAGGGTACATTATCATCCACTGAGGGTACTTTTCCCAAAAGATGTTATATTAATTTACATATTTGTTAACTAACGTATATTTCAGCTAAGTAAACACCTTCTTATGTAGACACTATATGTGATAGATTAATCCATTATCTAAATGATCAGTGTAGATGTCTAAATTGTATGTAATGTTTTTATTTTGTAATCAAATATATGTGAATAACCTTACAGTATGTTTACTATCCATGTTAGTAGTGGAGCGACTTGGCTGATCAATTGTGCACTTTTCTGTGAAAGCATGAACATTGGCAAATGGTAAGAGTAACCCAATACAAGGATATTTAGTCCAGGGCCCACTGGAAATTGCACCCTGTATGGCTGCCATCTTGAACTCCAAGATGGCCACCATTGTGGACCTGTTTTGTTTAATATCTCCTTAACTAATACACATATCGAGAGAGTTGAAATGCCTATACCCACAGGAATCCAGTGGTGACAGATGTGTTTGCAAATTGTGGCTGCCATCTTGAAATCAAAGATGATCACCGTCCAAATGCTATTTTGCCAATCTGATTAAAATTAGCTCTGCTGGGTCCGCCAGAAAAATGTAGCGGGTTTCCTTTGATGACTATACGAGTCAGAATTACCAAATGTTTGTCATCCAGTAATCCAGTAGCCTATGATTAATTAATCAATATGCTCTAGTGGTGTCATTAAACAAAACAAACCTCTTTGAATTATTTTATTATTATTAATTGATTATCTTAAACCCACAAGTTTTTTTAATGACTGTGTTAATCATTTTACAAATATACAGTGGCACTTTATTTTTAACGGTTCCATCACCTTAGGTACATTGCCTGTATTGGTTTGCATCTTGAATTAATTAAAAATAACTTGTATAGAACAATTGAACTACTTTCATCGTATTCCATGACCCCTAAAACTATGGGTTAGATGCAAGAATTACATTTTAGTACCGAATAATAAGGAAGTTATTGTAATTTTCTCAATTTGGACCACCATATTACATGACCCATTTAGTTAAATCTGAATTTTGATAGCACCATTGCCCTCCTTGGCTCCTAAAACCATAGGGTAAATGCAATAAATTTTCTTTATCTGTCAATTTATAAGCAAGCTATAGACATTTCCCTGATTTGGCTACCATTTTGTCCGCCATCTTGGATTTTTCTTCAAGGGTGCCCAGGTGGCACCCGCTAGATTATTGATGTGCACCAAATTGTGCAGACTTTGAACTCAAATTGGCATTTGGTTATTCACATTATTTTTTTTTAAAATTATAATAATAAAAAATAATACTAATAATAATTTCTTATAATATGGAAATCTATCATTTAGATAATGGATTAATCCATCATATACTTATTTAGTTGTTAATGTCTATATAAGAAGGTGTTTACTTAGCTGAAATATATATTAGCTAACAAACAAGTAAATTAATATATACCATATCTTGGTGGATGATCTTGTAACCCTGGTAGTTAGGTACTATAAAAACTTAAGTGTCTCATTTTCCTAGAACTATCCCTAGCACTGATAGTAAAGATACAGTAAGATTATTCACATATATTTTTTTTTTCAAATAAAAAATAAAAATAAAAATAAAAATAGTAATTTCTTATAATTTGGAAATCTACCCTTATCATTTGGATATTGGATTAATCCACCATATACATATTTAATTATTAGTGTCTATATAAGAAGGTTTTTACTTAGATAAAATATACAACAGCTAACAAAGAAAGGAAATATTTTATTCATAAAGTACGGTTATTCACAAATATTAAAAAATAGTAATAATAAAAATAGAACAAAATAATAACTTGTTATAATTTGAAAATCTACCCTTATTAGTTAGATAATGGATATACATATTTAATTATTAGTGTCTACATAAAGTGTTTACTTATCTGAAATATACAATAGCTAACAAATACATAAATTAATATACCATATTAAGGAAAAAGTACCCTCAGTGGATGATCTTGTACTGTCGGTGGTTAAGGTACTCTAAAATCCAGCCTATTAAATTCTTAAGTGTCTCATTTTCCTACAACTATTCCTAGCACGGATAGGAAACATACAGTAAGGTTATTCACATACCCGGTATATTTTTACAAAAATAAAGGAAGGAAGGAAATGTTTTATTTAACGATGCACTCAACACATTTTTATTTCTGGCTATATGGCGTCAGACAGGAAGGGATCTTTTATATGCACCATCCCACAGACAGGATAGTACATACCACAGCCTTTGTTACACCAGTTGTGGAGCACTGGCTGGAACGAGAAATAGCCCAATGGATCCACCGACAGGGATTGATCCCAGACTTACCTCACATCAAGCGAATGCTTAATCTACTGGGCTATATCCCGCCCCACTTTTACAAAAATAGAAAATGAAAAATTACAAATAACAAATTGTAAATATACCCTGGTCATTTAGATAATGGATTAATCCACCATATTCATATTTAATTTTCAGTGTCTGCATAAGGAGGCATTTATTTAGCTGAAATTAACATTACATATAAAATGGAAAATCTACCCTGATAAATTTGAAATCTGAAGTTTATCATTTTTGCAAAATCTACCCCAGCATATATAGTACATATGCTGCTTTGATGCAATCTAAAGCCCTGACATTAGCCAAATATCATGTACCACATTGTTAGGTCAGTTGTTAGGTCATTTAACCCTCACTTTACCTGTAGATGGTAGATAATGAATTAACCCACGATTATATATATTAATTTTTACATATAGTATATACTGTATATAATTATATTCATGTTTACATGTTTACATATCTGATACAGACGTTAAAAAACAAAACAAAAACTATGTGATATATTATATTATTAACGTATTATTAATATTGTGTCACGTTTACAAACGATTAACTATACAGCGTTGTTTGTAGTCCCGATATATCTGTCATAAACTCAGTTGCTGAGTTGACGGCAGGTGTAATACCGTAAGTTACCGTGTATCGGACTACGTAGGTACGTCAAAACATCGTAAGTACAGATTAGAAAGAAAAAAAAACACATTGAAAAACAAAGCGCCTGGTCGAGATCTGGTAACAAATGAACATATAAAATATCTAAATGTGATACTATACACAAACACTTAACCCACCTGTTCAATATGATAATATGGACATGTTATTCTCCTAAGATATATATGTATAAAGGAAATAGTAAAGACAGAACAGACCCATCAAACTATCGGGGTATAACTTTAACTTCTGCAATTGGGAAAATATTACTAGTGTGGGTTCAAGAAGGAACATGGATCTATATATTACTGCACCCCATATAATACAAGAAGTAATATCACGCTTACAGTATTACAGGCTTCTCCTCAAGTTATTTCAACTAGGTGTAGTTCAAGAAGGAACATGGATCTATATATTACTGCACCCCACATAATACAAGAAGTAATATCAGGCTTACAGTATTACAGGCTTCTCCTCAAGTTATTTCAACTAGGTGTAAAAGGTCCATGCTGGCATATCATCTGTCATTCATACACCGGCCTCGGTGGCGTAGTGGTTAAGCCATCGGACTACAGGCTGGTAGGTACAGGTTCGCAGCCCGGTACCGGCTCCAACCCAGAGCGAGTTCTTAAGGGCTCAATGGGTAGGTGTAAGGCCACTACACCCTCTTCTCTCTCACTAACTACTAACCAACTAACAATTAACCTACTGTCCTGGACAGACAGCCCAGATAGCTGAGGTGTGTGCCCAGGACAGCGTGCTTGAACCTTAATTGGATATAAGCACGAAAATAAGTTGAAATGAATGAATGTCATTCATACTGTGAGACCAGTAACCTGTTCCCAGTTAGACAAGGTGTGGGACAGAGCCAGCTGGTGTGTACCATCAGCATGGATGTGTCTAGTGTTGTTAGATCTAACATGTTATTTAGCCAAAGACTAACACTGACAATCAGTGTGTACGTCTTATGTTGTTATATCTAACATGTTATTTAGCCAAAGACTAACACCGACAATTGCTGTGTCTAGTGTTGTTATATCTAACGTGTTATTTAACCAAAGACTAACACCAACAATCGGTTTGTCTTGTGTTGTTATATCTAACGTGTTAGTTAACCAAAGACTAACACCGACAATCGCTGTGTCTATAGTGTTGTTATATCTAACCTGATAGTTAACCAAAGTCTAATACTGACAATCACTGTGTCTAGTGTTGTTATATCTAACATGATAGTTAACCACTTAATCTTAGGTTAAATATCTAGTAGTACACTTGACTATCTTAAGCCTTGAAAATCTGGTAGGTGTAGCACAATTTCTGAAGCTAAAACACCTCAGGCTACCACCAAGGTCAAGCCCTGAACATTTCAAGCATTTACATACTGTCATATAGAATACATAGATCATATTGTCATATAGAATACATAGATCATACTGTCATATAGAATACATAGATCATACTGTCATATAGAATACATAGATCATATTGTCATATAGAATACATAGATCATACTGTCATATAGAATACATAGATCATACTGTCATATAGAATACATAGACCATACTGTCATATAGAATACATAGATCATACTGTCATATAGAATACATAGATCATACTGGCTTTGTTTTCAACAAAGTGGTTTTTCAGCTTTCTTTTAATTTGTTATTTTTTGCACACAATAATGTTCACAAAATAGATTGAATGTTATTTGAAATACATAAAACAATTAACCAGTTATATATCTTCTGTGGTGGGATTTTTCGCTTTGAAAAGATCCTTTTAACTTTCATTAACCGATTTCACATTCCTGTGTGCTGTCTTACTGTGCTAGTATTCGTGGACATCCTGTAGGGTCAGCATGTAGCCCAGCTGTAAGGCATTTCCACTGATGCGTGACTCCGCTAGGATTGATCCCCACCCTGCAGTGCAGGCCCATTGACCTGTTTCTCATTCCAGCCAGTGCTCCACAATTAGAGTAAAACAGATTGTGATATGAATGCTATTATCGTGTATCTGGGATGGTACATATAACAGATCTGTTGCTGCTGTTTGAAAGCTGTCCTGGACAGAGCTAGAGCCAGCAAAAGTAGACACCTGCACCCATGACAGGCAAGCACTACAACAGCTTGTTCTGAATGTGCATGTTGAACCCTATGACCTGACCTGACCTGACCTATTTGAAAAGAGTAGCCCATTGTGTTAGGGATTTCAGGATACACAGATGCATCAGTGTATCATATGATACTGCTGATGCCGATAAGATATACAATACAGTTGTTTGTGTATCGATTCCTAGTTTGACTCTGTATATGTTCCTATTTTAATATTGTATCAATTTCTAGTTTGCCTCTGTATATGTTCCTATTTTAATATTGTATCGATTCCTAGTTTGACTCTGTATATGTTCCTATTTTAATATTGTATCGATTTTCTAACACCAACTGAGATGTACTTATTCACAAGTTATTTCCATCAAGTTAAAAGTTAGTTTGTTTTATTTAATGACACCACTAGAGCACATTGATTAATTAATCATCAGCTATTGAATGTCAAACATTTGGTATTTCTGACTTGTAGTCATCAGAGGAAACCCGCTACATATTTCTTAATGCAGCAAGGGATCTTTAATATATGCATTTTCCCACAGACAGGAAAGCACATACCATGGCCTTTGAACAGTTGTGGTGCACTGTTTAGAACGAGAAGCCCAATCAGCTGAATGGATCCACAGAGGTGGTTCAATCATGAGATACAAGCACCTCAAGCGAGCACTCAACTGACCAAGCCCCTTCATCAAGGAAGGATAGTGATAGAAGTGGAGAGAGAATATTATTATATTATATTATGTAATTGCTCATGTCTATATGCTTGTGTGGTATTTCTACCCGAAAACTGTCTTTAAACAATGTGTTTTTTTTCTTTTCTTTTAATTATCTTGTTTTTTTCTTCTATTGAAATAATTTCACCTAAATTTCACCTAAGGAAAACCAAGTGAATGAGGAATTGTAATACATATTGTATCGTGGAGTAGGTGTATGTATCGTGGGGTAGGTGTATGTATCGTGGGGTAGGTGTATGTATCGTGGGGTAGGTGTATGTATCGTGGGGTAGGTATATGTATCGTGGGGTAGGTACATGTATCGTGGGGTAGGTGTATGTATCGTGGGGTAGGTGTATGTATCGTGGGGTAGGTGTATGTATCATGGGGTGGGTGTACAGTGACAGCCCTACATTGTGTGGCAGTGTATCGTGGGGTAGGTGTATGTATCATGGGGTAGGTGTACTGTGACAGCCCTACATTGTGTGGCAGTGTATCATAGGGTAGGTGTATGTATCATGGGGTAGGTGTATGTATCGTTGGATAGGTGTATGTATCGTGGAGTAGGTATATGTATTGTGGGTAGGTGTATGTATCGTGGGGTAGGTGTATGTATCGTGGGGTAGGTGTATGTATCATGGGGTAGGTGTATGTATCATGGGGTAGGTGTACCATGACAGCCCTACATTGTGTGGCAGCATATCGTGGGGTAGGTGTATGTATCATGGGGTAGGTGTACCGTGACAGCCCTACATTGTGTGGCAGCGTATCGTGGGGTAGGTATATGTATCATGGAGTAGGTGTACTGTGACAGCCCTACATTGTGTGGCAGTGTATCATGGGGTAGGTGTATGTATCATGGGGTGGGTGTATGTATCATGGAGTAGGTGTACCGTGACGGCCCTACATTGTGTGGCAGCGTATCGTGGGGTAGGTGTATGTATCATGGGGTAGGTGTATGTATCGTTGGATAGGTGTATGTATCGTGGAGTAGGTATATGTATTGTGGGTAGGTGTATGTATCGTGGGGTAGGTGTATGTATCGTGGGGTAGGTGTATGTATCATGGGGTAGGTGTATGTATCATGGGGTAGGTGTACCATGACAGCCCTACATTGTGTGGCAGCATATCGTGGGGTAGGTGTATGTATCATGGGGTAGGTGTACCGTGACAGCCCTACATTGTGTGGCAGCGTATCGTGGGGTAGGTATATGTATCATGGAGTAGGTGTACTGTGACAGCCCTACATTGTGTGGCAGTGTATCATGGGGTAGGTGTATGTATCATGGGGTGGGTGTACAGTGACAGCCCTACATTGTGTGGCAGTGTATCGTGGGGTAGGTGTATGTATCATGGGGTAGGTGTACTGTGACAGCCCTACATTGTGTGGCAGTGTATCGTGGGGTAGGTGTATGTATCATGGGGTAGGTGTATGTATCGTTGGATAGGTGTATGTATCGTGGAGTAGGTATATGTATTGTGGGTAGGTGTATTTATCGTGGGGTAGGTGTATGTATCGTGGGGTAGGTGTATGTATCATGGGGTAGGTGTATGTATCATGGGGTAGGTGTACCATGACAGCCCTACATTGTGTGGCAGCATATCGTGGGGTAGGTGTATGTATCATGGGGTAGGTGTACCGTGACAGCCCTACATTGTGTGGCAGCGTATCGTGGGGTAGGTATATGTATCATGGAGTAGGTGTACTGTGACAGCCCTACATTGTGTGGCAGTGTATCATGGGGTAGGTGTATGTATCATGGGGTGGGTGTATGTATCATGGAGTAGGTGTACCGTGACGGCCCTACATTGTGTGGCAGCGTATCGTGGGGTAGGTGTATGTATCATGGGGTAGGTGTACTGTGACAGCCCTACATTGTGTGGCAATGTATCATGGGGTAGGTGTATGTATTGTTGGGTAGGTGTATGTATCATGGAGTAGGTGTATGTATTGTGGAGTAGGTGTATATATCATGGGGTAGGTGTATGTATCGTGGGGTAGGTGTATGCAACGTGGGGTAGATGTATGTATCGTGGGGTAGGTGTATGTATCGTGGGGTAGGTATACCGTGACAGCCCTATATTGCGTGGCAGCATATCGTGGGGTAGGTGTATGTATCGTGGGGTAGGTGTATGCAACGTGGGGTAGGTGTACATATCATGGGGTAGGTGTATGTATCGTGGGGTAGGTGTACCGTGACAACCCTACATTGCGTGGCAGCATATCATGGGGTAGGTGTATGTATCATGGGGTAGGTGTATGTATCATGGGTAGGTCTATAGCAATAGAATTTCTTAGAGCTAGCAATAGAATTTCTTAGAGCTAGCAATAGAATTTCTTAGACTAGAAATATAATTTCTTACACTAGAAATAGAATTTCTTAGACTAGCAATAGAATTTCTTAGACTAGCAATAGAATTTCTTAGAGCTAATAATAGAATTTCTTAGTCTAGCAATATAATTTCTTAGACTAGCAATAGAATTTCTTAGAGCTAATAATAGAATTTCTTACACTAGAAATAGAATTTCTTAGAGCTAATAATAGAATTTCTTAGTCTAGCAATATAATTTCTTAGACTAGCAATAGAATTTCTTAGACTAGCAATAGAATTTCTTAGTGTAATAAAAAATCACCTGCTAAAAGCAGCAAAACCTCACAGGTCATGTTTCAAGAGAGAGCTACATGTAGATGTATGTAGGATTATCTCATCTGCTGTTTAGCTCATGATTCTCTTATATTTTAATTCCATAATGCTCAGAGTTCCTAATTCTCCCCACACTATCCCAACCTTTCTCCCACCATGTGTTGTCTTATTTCCAGTGGGACATATTTTGTCTCAAAGCAAAACCTTTTTTTTACCTGCTATTAAAACAAAATAACAGTGCAAATGCAAATGCGCCATAAATGATTTTTTTAATGAGAAGACGTTTAAATTTTTTAAAGCTAGCTTTTGAGTTTTTATAAGAAAGAGAATGCTACATCAGATATTTATCTTGTAATTAACTCATTGTTTATAAAAGTATTCAAATTGCTTTATTTGTGGTTAAAAACTTAAATCTCCCAAATAAAAAACATTGTCTGAAGTTTGATTGAACAATTAAACATTCTTTTAGTGTCAGCACCACAGGCACTTACATATACTTTCAGCTACCAGCGTTGAATCTTACACCATATAAACTTCAAACAAACTACCAGCGTTGAATCTTACACCATATAAACTTCAAACAAACTATCAGCGTTGAATCTTACACCATATAAACTTCAAACAAACTACCAGCGTTGAATCTTATAACATATAAACTTCAAACAAACTACCAGCGTTGAATCTTAAAGTACACCATATAAACTTCAAACAAACTACCAGTGTTGAATCTTACACCATATAAACTTGAAACAAACTACCAGCGTTGAATCTTACAACATATAAACATCAAACAAACTACCAGCATTGAATCTTAAATTACAACATATAAACTTCAAACAAACTACCAGCGTTGAATCTTACACCATATAATCTTCAAACAAACTACCAGCATTGAATCTTACACCATATAAACTTCAAACAAACTACCAGCGTTGAATCTTACAACATATAAACTTCAAACAAACTACCAGCTTTGAATCTTACACCATATAAACTTCAAACAAACTAGCAGCTTTGAATCTTACACCATACAAACTTCAAACAAACTAGCAGCATTGAATCTTACACCATATAAACTTCAAACAAACTAGCAGCGTTGAATCTTACACCATATAAACTTCAAACAAACTAGCAGCATTGAATCTTACACCATATAAACTTCAAACAATTTAGCAGCGTTGAATCTTACACCATATAAACTTCAAACAAACTACCAGCGTTGAATCTTACACCATATAAACTTCAAACAAACTACCAGCGTTGAATCTTACATCATATAAACTTCAAACAAACTACCAGCGTTGAATCTTACACCATATAAACTTCAAACAAACAACCAGCATTGAATCTTACACCACATAAACTTCAAACAAACTAGCCTCTTACAGAATTAATTGCTGCAATTTCATCCTGGGGCTTTTCTCAGTCTGTTAGTGTGCAAAATTAATTTCCAGGTTTTCGAGCAATTAGCGGTTAGCGGAAAGTCTTGGATAAAGAGAAACTGCCTTGTCACAGCTTGGCGTGGCGGAGTCTGTCGGGCAGATTCACGCGGAAACATTGATCGAGTTCCTGCCAGGATGTGTGTTGAAGTTCTGTCAATTTATGGCCGCAATGGACACCCACTCTCGCGAAAAGACACTTTGTAAATCAGGTGGCAGGAACCTCAGCTTTTTGTATTTATTTTTATTATTAAATTCCCGGTAAATTGTCACTCAGAATTTATGTTCTGGGAGAAGAACATGCCTGGCTGTGAGCAGATTTATATTGCTGTGCTGTGATTATGTAAACTACTTTAATAATCTGACTACAGCACATGTCACAGTATTCTGAGAACACCTAGAGATATGGGGCGGGATGTGACAGTATTCTGAGAACACCTAGAGATATGGGGCGGGATGTGACAGTATTCTGAGAACACCTAGAGATATGGGGCGGGATGTGACAGTATTCTGAGAACACCTAGAGATATGGGGCGGGATGTGACAGTATTCTGAGAACACCTAGAGATATGGGGCGGGATGTGACAGTATTCTGAGAACACCTAGAGATATGGGGCGGGATGTGACAGTATTCTGAGAACACCTAGAGATATGGGGCGGGATGTAGCACAGTGGTAAACGCTTGCTTGATGCCCTGTTGGTCTAGGATCGATCTCTGTTGGTGGGCCCATTGGGCTATTTCTTGTTCCAGGTATACCAAAGACTGTGGTATGTGCTATCCTGTCTGTGGAATGGTGCACATAAAATACCACTTGCTACTAATGGATAAATGCCAGAATTTGTGTTATATAATTGTTGTAATTTTAAGTTTTGATATGCCCATGTGCATCACAGAATAAAGTATAAGTTAAAGCTTATTTCATTTCAACTTATTTTCGTGCTTATATATCCAATTAAGGTTCAAGCACTCTGTCCTGGGCACATACCTCAGCTATCTGGGCTGTCTGTCCAGGACAGTGGGTTACTTGCTAGTTGGTTAGTGGTCAGTGAGAGAGAAGAGGGTGTAGTGGCCTTACACCTACCCATTGAGCCCGTAAGAACTCGCTCTGGTTGGAGCCGGTACCGGGCTGCGAACCCGGGCTGTACCTACCAACCTGGCTTAACCACTGCACCAATGAAGCCAGTACAAAGCTTATTTACCATCACTTATAATAAAATAAATATATAATAATATAAATGAAACATATTGTTTAGACTGATGGCAGCCAGAAGCAGGGCTGTATTATAGCTATAGATATTGCATTCAATACAACAACCAGGATTTAACCTGCCTCATAACATGAACAAATTGACTGTTTGTGAAATGATGTGTCCATTAATTGGACTGACCCTGAAGCTCCTACTCTCATTCTGACACTGCACCACACACTGTGCTACAGTTATTAAACCTGTTGCTGTTAATTAATTGTTTACAAATTCACAGACACAATCATCACCAGGCTCAGCTAACACAGAAGAAAAAAATTTGACTGAAGTGTAGAGTTTGTGAATGCCCCAAGATTTGATTGGGAAACACAGCAGGTGTGTTCACCACTTGAAGTAGGCTACTTGTGTCAGATATTGTGTCAGATGTTGTGTTATAATCTGGAGGACTGGCCAGGAACACCCCCTGTCTTGTTTGTAGAACTGTGTTATAATCTGGAGGACTGGCCAGGAACACCATTCTGTTTTGTTTGTAGAACTGTGTTATAATCTGGAGGACTGGCCAGGAACACCATTCTGTTTTGTTTGTAGAACTGTGTTATAATCTGGAGGACTGGCCAGGAACACCATTCTGTCTTGTTTGTAGAACTGTGTTATAATCTGGAGGACTGGCCAGGAACACCATTCTGTCTTGTTTGTAGAACTGTGTTATAATCTGGAGGACTGGCCAGGAACACCCTCTGTCTTGTTTATAGAACTGTGTTATAATCTGGAGGACTGGCCAGGAACACCATTCTGTCTTGTTTGTAGAACTGTGTTATAATCTGGAGGACTGGCCAGGAACACCATTCTGTCTTTTTTGTAGAACAGTGTTATAATCTGGAGGACTGGCCAGGAACACCCCCTGTTTTTTTTGTAGAACAGTGTTATAATCTGGAGGACTGGCCAGGAACACCATTCTGTCTTGTTTGTAGAACTGTGTTATAATCTGGAGGACTGGCCAGGAACACCATTCTGTCTTTTTTGTAGAACAGTGTTATAATCTGGAGGACTGGCCAGGAACACCCCCTGTCTTGTTTGTAGAACAGTGTTATAATCTGGAGGACTGGCTAGGAACACCATTCTGTCTTGTTTGTAGAACTGTGTTTACACAACATCTCCACTCCACTAGTTGATCTGCATCACAAGGCATGGTCTGCTAAGAGAAGGGTTAATTATTTTGTCAAATTGAATTATTCTTCTAAATTAGATCTTGGCAGTTCTCCACTGAGTCTGGTGTGGACTCAGTTTGCAGCAGATTGATCTAATCAGCAGTCACCAGTGAATCTCCCACAGTATGAGGGAATATGGGAATCACCAGTGAATCTCCCACAGTATGAGGGAATATGGGAAACACCAGTGAATCTCCCACAGTATGAGGGAATGTGGGAGTCACCAGTGAATCTGTCACAGTATGAGGGAATGTGGGAGTCACCAGTGAATCTTTCACAGTATGAGGGAATGTGGGAGTCACCAGTGAATCTTTCACAGTATGAGGGAATGTGGGAGTCACCAGTGAATCTTTCACAGTATGAGGGAATGTGGGAGTCACCAGTGAATCTGTCACAGTATGAGGGAATGTGGGAGTCACCAGTGAATCTTTCACAGTATGAGGGAATGTGGGAGTCACCAGTGAATCTTTCACAGTATGAGGGAATATGGGAGTCACCAGTGAATCTATCACAGTATGAGGGAATATGGGAGTCACCAGTGAATCTCTCACAGTATGAGGGAATATGGGAGTCACCAGTGAATCTCTCACAGTATGAGGGAATATGGGAGTCACCAGTGAATCTTTCACAGTATGAGCGAATATGGGAGTCACCAGTGAATCTCTCACAGTATGAAGGAATATGGGAGTCACCAGTGGTTCCCCACATTAGGAGGGAATATGGGAGTCACCAGTTAATATATCACAGTATGAGGGAATATGGGAGTCACCAGTGAATCTGTCACAGTATGAGGGAATATGGGAGTTACCAGTGAATCTTCCACAGTATTAGAGAATATGGGAGTCACCAGTGGTTCCCCACATTAGAAGGGAATGTGGGAGTCACCAGTGAATCTCCCACAGTTTGAGGGAATATGGGAGTCACCAGTGAATCTATCATAGTATGAGGGAATATGGGAGACACATGTGAATCTATCACAGTATGAGGGAATATGGGAGTTACCAGTGAATCTTCCACAGTATGAGAGAATATGGGAGTGACCAGTGAATCTCCCACAGTTTGGGGGAATATGGGAGTCACCAGTGAATCTATCACAGTATGAGGGAATATGGGAGTCACCAGTGAATCTATCACAGTGTGAGGGAATATGGGAGTCACCAGTGAATCTTCCACAGTATGAGAGAACATGGGAGTCACCAGTGGTTCCCCACATTAGGAGGGAATATGGGAGTCACCAGTGAATCTATCACAGTGTGAGGGAATATGGGATTCACCAGTGAATCTCCCACAGTATGAGAGAATATGAGAGTGACCAGTGGTTCCCCACATTAGTAGGGAATATGGGAGTAAACCAGTGAGTCTCCCACAGTATGAGGGAATATGGGTGTCACCAGTGAGTCTCCCACATTAGGAGGGAATATGGGAGTCACCAGTTAATCTCCCACAGTATGAGAGAATATGGGAGTCACCAGTGGTTCCCCACATTAGGAGGGAATATGGGAGTCACCAGTGAGTCTCCCACAGTATGAGGGAATATG
Organism: Gigantopelta aegis; assembly: GCF_016097555.1. NCBI lineage: Eukaryota > Metazoa > Mollusca > Gastropoda > Neomphalida > Peltospiridae > Gigantopelta > Gigantopelta aegis. The sequence goes on along the minus strand of NC_054706.1, from coordinate 501,723 downwards.
GGAGTCACCAGTGAATCTCCCATAGTATGAGGGAATATGGTAGTCACCAGTGAATCTCTCACAGTATGAGGGAATATGGGAGTCACCAGTGAATCTCCCACAGTATGAGGGAATATGGAAGTCACCAGTGAATATATCACAATGCGAGGGAATATAGGAGTCACCAGTGATTCTTCCACATTAGGAGGGAATATGGGAGTCACCAGTGAGTCTCCCACAGTATGAGGGAATATGGGAGTCACCAGTGAATCTCCCACAGTATGAGGGAATATGGGTGTCACCAGTGAGTCTTCCACAGTATGAGGGAATATGGGAGTCACCAGTGAATCTTCCACAGTATGAGGGAATATGGGAGTCACCAGTGAATCTTCCACAGTATGAGGGAATATGGGAGTCACCAGTGAATCTTCCACAGTATGAGATAATATGGGAGTCACCAGTGAATCTCCCACATTATGAGGGAATATGGGAGTCACCAGTGAATCTCCCACAGTATGAGGGAATATGGGTGTCACCAGTGAGTCTTCCACAGTATGAGGGAATATGGGAGTCACCAGTGAATCTTCCACAGTATGAGGGAATATGGGAGTCACCAGTGAATCTGTCACATTATGAGGGAATATGTGAGTCACCAGTGAATCTCTCACATTAGGAGGGAATATGGGAGTCACCAGTGAATCTCCCACAGTATGAGGGAATATGGGAGTCACCAGTGAATCTATCACAGTATGGGGGAATATGGAAGTCACCAGTGAATCTTCCACAGTATGAGGGAATATGGGAGTCACCAGTGAATCTCCCACAGTATTAGGGAATATGGGGGGGGTCACCAGTGAATCTATCACAGTATGAGGGAATATGGGAGTCACCAGTGAATCTCTCACAGTATGAGGGAATATGGAAGTCACCAGTGACTCTATCACAGTATGAGGGAATATGGGAGTCACCAGTTAATCTTCCACAGTATGAGGGAATATGGGAGTTACCAGTAAATCTCCCACAGTATGAGGGAATATGGGGGTCACCAGTGAATCTATCACAGTATGAGGGAATATGGGAGTCACCAGTGAATCTCCCACAGTATGAGGGAATATGGGAGTCACCTGTGAATCTCCCACAATATGAGGGAATATGGGAGTCACCAGTGAATCTTCCACAGTATGAGGGAATATGGGAGTCACCAGTGAATCTCCCACAGTATTAGGGAATATGGGAGTAGGAATCTCCCACAGGGGGGGGGTCACCAGTGAATCTATCACAGTATGAGGGAATATGGGAGTCACCAGTGAATCTCTCACAGTATGAGGGAATATGGAAGTCACCAGTGACTCTATCACAGTATGAGGGAATATGGGAGTCACCAGTTAATCTTCCACAGTATGAGGGAATATGGGAGTTACCAGTAAATCTCCCACAGTATGAGGGAATATGGGGGTCACCAGTGAATCTATCACAGTATGAGGGAATATGGGAGTCACCAGTGAATCTCCCACAGTATGAGGGAATATGGGAGTCACCTGTGAATCTCCCACAATATGAGGGAATATGGGAGTCACCAGTGAATCTCTCACAGTATGAGGGGATATGGAAGTCACCAGTGAATTTCCCACAGTATGAGGGAATATGGGGGCGGGGGTCACCAGTGAATCTGTCACATTATGAGGGAATATGTGAGTCACCAGTGAATCTCTCACAGTATGAGGGAATATGGGAGTCACCAGTGAATCTCTCACAGTATAAGGGAATATGGAAGTCACCAGTGAATCTCTCACAGTATGAGGGAATATGGGAGTTACCAGTGAATCTCCCACAGTATGAGGGAATATGGAAGTCACCATGCTCGTTAGATACATTTTAAAACAACTCGTTGTGAAGTAAATGGTATCTAATTGCCACTCATGTATTATTTTCTATTTATCCTATAACTTGCCCATGGTATCCATGTGATAAACCCATGTAATAATTTACTTTATTAACCTGGTTAATAATGGTATGCAAATCTGCAAGGTCTCTAAGTAATGTGTTGCTGTGGAAGGGTCATTTGCTTACAAGCCAACAAGACCCATGTACCTGAGCGTAACGTTTTCAAAGATTTGTTTAAAATGCGTGACGTCAAACTAATCTGTGCTAATCGTGATGACGTCATATTACCGATGGCGGCAACTTACTAGTTTCTACTGTGATTTACTAATTTTTTGTATTAAAATGTTATTTTAGGAGTGTTATAGGATAAATAGAATTCGCTACTCGTGTTTTTGAATATGTAAAATATCAACCTCGTCTAGGTATTTGTGTCAGCAGAGCCTCGACAAATACAGATTAACATAGACTCGGTTGATATTTTCCATATTAAAAAACACTCGTGACGAATCCTCTATATATACAATACTACAAAACACATACAAACAATCATCAGCCTAAACAAGTGGATGTGTATTTGGAGGATGGACACTTGTACATGTTGCAATGTTTTTCAAGGTTACTAAGTTGATTTACATGTTGCAATGTTTTTCAAGGTTACTGAGTTGATTTCTGTTCTGAGAAGACAGTAATTGTATTAATGTAAAAACAGATGATCTTAACCAGTAGGATTTTGTTTTTTACATATAATATGCGAATACGTAAGTACCATGGACATATTAGAATAAAATGAAATTTATCTTCAGTGTCATCCCTATTACACATTAATACACCTACAAGATTTGCCCTGTCATTGTTAAACTTGATGTCTTCCTTGCTCCTTGAGTAGTTGGTGGTATTGCCCTCATTTGTTACCCTCATTTGTTACCCTCATTTGTTTTAGTACTGAGAAACAAACACAGTTACAACCTGCACCATCAGATAATCCACAGACGGTATTTTTAGTTCTTTTATAGTGTTTATAGCCTGTGGGCAATATGCAGGAAATGTTGGGGGGGGGGGGGGGGGGGGGCATGTAGGCCTGTGTGTTAAAATCGAAATGTTGTGCAGTTGGAAACTTGCCATGAACAAATATGCTTGCATCCTAATGAATAATACCTTTCACTGGCTGAACTCAGCCTCCTGGTTCTCCGCACCAGTTTGTCTTTGTGTTGTGAGCGCCGTGTTTCATCATCTCTGGAACAGCATCATGGGAACAGACCAGACGGACTTGAAACCAAGACAAACATGGACAAGTGTGGAAATATCCCATACATTGATTTTTCAGGCCACGTCCCACTTCGCTGGCTAACTGGATTTTTCTTCATGAAATGTTGTTTTATTGCTAATTTTGTTTGCCCTCCATGTATAAAGTCTGCCAAAGATTTATTACATGGTGTGACAAACCAGATTAAAATGACAAATTACTGTGATATGTTTAACTCCACTGCTAGTGTGTGTATATGCATGCACACTATATTACTAGGTACTAATGTCTTTCATGCACTTCCATACTTTGACCTGATACACACATCATAATTAAGACATTCCTGATTATTTCACTTGCAATGTAAAGCTGCATCTACCTACTTGTTGATACATGTATTTAAATGATGTATAAACATAAAACCAGTCATGGGAGAGTGGCAGTTCTATGAGTGTGCACTCCACTATAAAACCAGTCGTGGGAGAGTGACAGTTCTATGAGTGTGCACTCCACTGTAAAACCAGTCGTGGGAGAGTGGCAGTTCTATGAGTGTGCACTCCACTATAAAACCAGTCCTGGGAGAGTGGCAGTTCTATGAGTGTGCACTCCACTGTAAAACCAGTCCTGGGAGAGTGGCAGTTCTATGAGTGTGCACTCCACTGTAAAACCAGTCATGGGAGAGTGGCAGTTCTATGAGTGTGCACTGCACTATAAAACCAGTCGTGGGAGAGTGGCAGTTCTATGAGTGTGCACTCCACTATAAAACCAGTCGTGGGAGAGTGGCAGTTCTATGAGTGTGCACTCCACTATAAAACCAGTCCTGGGAGAGTGGCAGTTCTATGAGTGTGCACTCCACTATAAAACCAGTCCTGGGAGAGTGGCAGTTCTATGAGTGTGCACTCCACTGTAAAACCAGTCGTGGGAGAGTGGCAGTTCTATGAGTGTGCACTGCACTATAAAACCGGTCCTGGGAGACTGGCAGTTCTATGAGTGTGCACTCCACTATAAAACCAGTCGTGGGAGACTGGCAGTTCTATGAGTGTGCACTCCACTATAAAACCAGTCCTGGGAGAGTGGCAGTTCTATGAGTGTGCACTGCACTATAAAACCAGTCGTGGGAGAGTGGCAGTTCTATGAGTGTGCACTCCACTATAAAACCAGTCCTGGGAGAGTGGCAGTTCTATGAGTGTGCACTCCACTATAAAACCAGTCCTGGGAGAGTGGCAGTTCTATGAGTGTGCACTCCACTGTAAAACCAGTCGTGGGAGAGTGGCAGTTCTATGAGTGTGCACTCCACTATAAAACCAGTCGTGGGAGAGTGGCAGTTCTATGAGTGTGCACTCCACTGTAAAACCAGTCCTGGGAGAGTGGCAGTTCTATGAGTGTGCACTCCACTATAAAACCAGTCGTGGGAGAGTGGCAGTTCTATGAGTGTGCACTGCACTATAAAACCAGTCGTGGGAGAGTGACAGTTCTATGAGTGTGCACTGCACTATAAAACCAGTCGTGGGAGAGTGGCAGTTCTATGAGTGTGCACTCCACTGTAAAACCAGTCATGGGAGAGTGGCAGTTCTATGAGTGTGCACTGCACTATAAAACCAGTCGTGGGAGAGTGGCAGTTCTATGAGTGTGCACTGCACTATAAAACCAGTCGTGGGAGAGTGGCAGTTCTATGAGTGTGCACTGCACTATAAAACCAGTCATGGGAGAGTGGCAGTTCTATGAGTGTGCACTCCACTGTAAAACCAGTCCTGGGAGAGTGGCAGTTCTATGAGTGTGCACTGCACTATAAAACCAGTCGTGGGAGAGTGGCAGTTCTATGAGTGTGCACTGCACTATAAAACCAGTCGTGGGAGAGTGGCAGTTCTATGAGTGTGCACTCCACTGTAAAACCAGTCGTGGGAGAGTGGCAGTTCTATGAGTGTGCACTCCACTATAAAACCAGTCCTGGGAGAGTGGCAGTTCTATGAGTGTGCACTCCACTGTAAAACCAGTCCTGGGAGAGTGGCAGTTCTATGAGTGTGCACTCCACTGTAAAACCAGTCGTGGGAGAGTGGCAGTTCTATGAGTGTGCACTGCACTATAAAACCAGTCGTGGGAGAGTGGCAGTTCTATGAGTGTGCACTGCACTATAAAACCAGTCGTGGGAGAGTGGCAGTTCTATGAGTGTGCACTGCACTATAAAACCAGTCGTGGGAGAGTGGCAGTTCTATGAGTGTGCACTCCACTATAAAACCAGTCGTGGGAGAGTGGCAGTTCTATGAGTGTGCACTGCACTATAAAACCAGTCGTGGGAGAGTGGCAGTTCTATGAGTGTGCACTCCACTGTAAAACCAGTCCTGGGAGAGTGGCTGTTTATGAGTGTGCACTCCACTATAAAACCAGTCGTGGGAGAGTGGCAGTTCTATGAGGGTGCACTGCACTATAAAACCAGTCGTGGGAGAGTGGCAGTTCTATGAGTGTGCACTCCACTATAAAACCGGTCCTGGGAGACTGGCAGTTCTATGAGTGTGCACTCCACTGTAAAACCAGTCGTGGGAGAGTGGCAGTTCTATGAGTGTGCACTCCACTATAAAACCAGTCCTGGGAGAGTGGCAGTTCTATGAGTGTGCACTCCACTGTAAAACCAGTCCTGGGAGAGTGGCAGTTCTATGAGTGTGCACTCCACTATAAAACCGGTCCTGGGAGACTGACAGTTCTATGAGTGTGCACTCCACTATAAAACCGGTCCTGGGAGACTGACAGTTCTATGAGTGTGCACTCCACTATAAAACCGGTCCTGGGAGACTGACAGTTCTATGAGTGTGCACTCCACTATAAAACCGGTCCTGGGAGACTGGCAGTTCTATGAGTGTGCACTCCACTATAAAACCAGTCCTGGGAGACTGACAGTTCTATGAGTGTGCACTCCACTATAAAACCAGTCCTGAGAGACTGGCAGTTCTATGAGTGTGCTTTTGCTTTTCCTGGCTTTAAAATTTAGTTTGTTTTAATGCCTTCAATTTTTCTTTGTGTATGACTTCTCAGCTTAAAATTAATGTCAGCAAGTAAGGTCATAATTTTCATCCCCACCTGCACGGAGGATAAAGACACATCGCCATTTATTTTACTGACAAACCCCCCAACTTTGTCCTTTAATTATATTTGTATATAATGCTTGATGTGTGCGGTATTGTCAGTGTCCTGAAAAATTTAAATAAAATTTCATCCCCTTGAGTTGTTCCCATTTAAAAAAAACATTTGGTTGCAGATCTAGAATTTATTTTATTATATAGCCTAATTTAAAATGAGTGTTTAACATAATATTTAATAATAGCCCTGTGTCACCTTAATACAGACTTGATTTTAAACTAAATTCAGATGTAAATGTTTCAAGCAACTATATATAGAGGATACTCCCCTTGTGTCTTGTGATATCATCATTTATCAGCATGAGTTGATAAAAGTATGAAAACCGAGGCTTGCACAGGACTTTTATACTTTTATCAACGAGTGCTGATAAATTATGATATCACAAGACACGAGGGGGGTATTCTTTTTATCATCCATTATCATTCTTTTCAGTTGCGACAGTTGTAAACAATGTCAGTAATGTGGGTTGAATATCAGCAGTAGACTCGTTAACTAGCAGAATGGCAGTGGCGTGATGTCACTAATGGTAGGTTTAGCGCTGAAACAAACACAGTGACTTAACAAAACATTGTCTTGTTATTAAAATTTGACCAATCAAGATTATTAGAAGCGATATCTTCTGTGGAGATATCGCAAATTATAGTGCCAGGGATATCTCCTACAAAAGCCTTTAAAGGATGATAAATACTGGTACATGTATCTTGATCTGTGTTTGAAGGATGATAAATACTGGTACATGTATCTTGATCTGTGTTTGAAGGATGATAAATACTGGTACATGTATCTTGATCTGTGTTTGAAGGATGATAAATACTGGAACATGTATCTTGATCTGTGTTTGAAGGATGATAAATACTGGTACATGTATCTTGTGTTTGAAGGATGATAAATACTGGTGTATCTTGAAGGATGATAAATACTGGTACATGTATCTTGATCTGTGTTTGAAGGATGATAAATACTGGTACATGTATCTTGATCTGTGTTTGAAGGATGATAAATACTGGTACATGTATCTTGATCTGTGTTTGAAGGATGATAAATACTGGTACATGTATCTTGATCTGTGTTTAAAGGATGATAAATACTGGTACATGTATCTTGATCTGTGTTTGAAGGATGATAAACTGGTACTGGTACATGTATCTTGATCTGTGTTTTAAAGGATGATAAATACTGGTACATGTATCTTGATCTGTGTTTAAAGGATGATAAATACTGGTACATGTATCTTGATCTGTGTTTGAAGGATGATAAATACTGGTACATGTATCTTGATCTGTGTTTAAAGGATGATAAATACTGGTACATGTATCTTGATCTGTGTTTAAAGGATGATAAATACTGGTACATGTATCTTGATCTGTGTTTGAAGGATGATAAATACTGGTACATGTATCTTGATCTGTGTTTAAAGGATGATAAATACTGGTACATGTATCTTGATCTGTGTTTAAAGGATGATAAATACTGGTACATGTATCTTGATCTGTGTTTAAAGGATGATAAATACTGGTACATGTATCTTGATCTGTGTTTAAAGGATGATAAATACTGGTACATGTATCTTGATCTGTGTTTGAAGGATGATAAATACTGGTACATGTATCTTGATCTGTGTTTAAAGGATGATAAATACTGGTACATGTATCTTGATCTGTGTTTGAAGGATGATAAATACTGGTACATGTATCTTGATCTGTGTTTGAAGGATGATAAATACTGGTACATGTATCTTGATCTGTGTTTGAAGGATGATAAATACTGGAACATGTATCTTGATCTGTGTTTGAAGGATGATAAATACTGGTACATGTATCTTGATCTGTGTTTGAAGGATGATAAATACTGGTACATGTATCTTGATCTGTGTTTGAAGGATGATAAATACTGGTACATGTATCTTGATCTGTGTTTAAAGGATGATAAATACTGGAACATGTATCTTGATCTGTGTTTGAAGGATGATAAATACTGGTACATGTATCTTGATCTGTGTTTAAAGGATGATAAATACTGGAACATGTATCTTGATCTGTGTTTGAAGTCAACACAAGCACGTGACACAGCATGACATTCTTTGATGAGCTACACCATGAAACAATTTCATCCAATCATACGCTAGTTTATCTTTACCTCGAAGATCACAGTCTTTCATCTCCAGACATCTGAATGCTCCATCTGGTGGCATTTCTCAGTCATATTATTGAATATTGGTTGCATCCTTAATCAATTTTAGGGTGTTTCTCTATTGATTGTAGGGCAATTTGTGACCGGTTTCATGGTGATTATTCATGGTTATTGCATACTCTTCTGGTGCACATGTTTCCAGAATCATGATGAAAATAACAAAAATAGATGTTTGTACAATCTCCAATTGCCAATTTAAAATGAATATTCATGAATTTTGTTCATTGATCTGGTATAAAATAACATTATTTTTATGATGATTCTCGTTTTTAGTTTTAATTCCTAGATTCTCTGATGGTAATTATACAGTGCTGCTTGATGTAATGTTATCTCGATTCGAAGAATCGGATACATGCAGGCTATTTCTTTTCCTTTTCTTCTTTCCTTTTCTTCTTTCCTTTTCTTCTTTCTTTTTCTTCTTTTCCTTTTCTTCTTTCTTTTTCTTCTTTCCTTTCTGTTTTTTTTCTTTGGTTTGGTCATCTTTGCATTTCTGGTTCAGTAACTGTTATCAGTAAAGTGTGAAAGTTTTTTTTCTGATTTACTAACAGAGTATATATTATATAATATACCACATGAGGTATGTAGCATATGACATCTATTAAACAGCTAGTGTCCCTGATGGCCTAGTGGTTAAGCCATGATCAAGGTCTAAGGCTAATGGTAGAGGTACCAGGTATGTACATATAAACTGCAGGCATTCATCTCATCACACTGGAATTAGCTAGCTTCCGCCCAGAGAAATTAATGTGGAGATCACAAAAACAAAACGTTTTAAAACACATGAATAATGCTGACAAAATACATACACCCTTGGCTACAGATGCTACAATAGTGTCCATGAAGTGAATCTATTAAATACCTAGTGGTTTGTAAAAATGGCATTTAATTATACCCAATAGTAGTATGGTTTTTTAAAATGTTTTTTAATTATGTTAATTTTTGTGATTTGTTTTCCCATAAATCAACTTAATAAATTCTAATCTTGAAGTATCTCATGCTGGGGAGTCATTAAACATTCATTCATTCATTCTAATCTCGAAGTATCCTACCTTTACCTTTTATTAATTATATATCATCATAGCATTATCACAGGGTTGTTGTTTGAGGATACCTGTGCATGAATGTGGTTCGAAATAAATAAAAATGCTGTATATATACATGTATATGGAATCTAACAATTAACTTTCTGCAAACTGTGTAATTATAAGCTTGCTCTATAGTTGTGAATGTGGTTCAGGGTTTGAGGTTAGAGTATTTTAATATCTTCAGGTGAGTGGGTTGTGAACTTCTTTACAATTAATCTATATATACATTGTATACTTGATCCCTACTTATTGCTATTTGCTAGATTGCATGTGCATGCATGGTGGTATCGGTTTCCTACCTCAATATCTAGATCACATCTTCTGTAAAGAGACAGACCCTACTTATTGCTATTTGCTAGATTGCATGTGCATGCATGGTGGTATCGGTTTCCTACCTCAATATCTAGACCACATCTTCTGTGAAGAGACAGACCCTACTTATTGCTATTTGCTAGATTGCATGTGCATGCATGGTGGTATCGGTTTCCTACCTCAATATCTAGACCACATCTTCTGTGAAGAGACAGACCCTACTTATTGCTATTTGCTAGATTGCATGTGCATGCATGGTGGTATCGGTTTCCTACCTCAATATCTAGACCACATCTTCTGTGAAGAGACAGACCCTACTTATTGCTATTTGCTAGATTGCATGTGCATGCATGGTGGTATCGGTTTCCTACCTCAATATCTAGATCACATCTTCTGTGAAGAGACAGACCCTACTTATTGCTATTTGCTAGATTGCATGTGCATGCATGGTGGTATCGGTTTCCTACCTCAATATCTAGACCACATCTTCTGTAAAGAGACAGACCCCAGTTTTTAAACACTCTGACATATTTTTCACTTTTAAAGCTGTTTTTGATAATTTAAATTAGAAATACTTACATTTTATTATTTAGAATATTCATTTTCATATACAAAGTGATTCTGGTCATCCAGGTTTTTGTAATACCCTGAAATTAATTTTTTTTTATAATTCTAAAACTATACACAATTGATTGTCTGAGAAATAATGGATATGGAGACAAGCTGTAGTTATTTTGAGATGGTATTTTTTATAATTCTAAAACTACACAATTGATTGTCTGAGAAATAATGGATATGGAGACAAGCTGTAGTTATTTTGAGATGGTATTTTTTATAATTCTAAAACTACACAATTGATTGTCTGAGAAATAATGGATATGGAGACAAGCTGTAGTTATTTTGAGATGGTATTTTTTATAATTCTAAAACTACACAATTGATTGTCTGAGAAATAATGGATATGGAGACAAGCTGTAGTTATTTTGAGATGGTATTTTTTATAATTCTAAAACTACACAATTGATTGTCTGAGAAATAATGGATATGGAGACAAGCTGTAGTTATTTTGAGATGGTATTTTTTATAATTCTAAAACTACACAATTGATTGTCTGAGAAATAATGGATATGGAGACAAGCTGTAGTTATTTTGAGATGGTATTTTTCAATTTAAACATCACAAACTTCTCTCAGTTATAACTTTATTCAGATGTGTTGCACGTTTGAAGATGAACTAAACTAAGTGTCCATTTTTACACGCTGCACCTTTAATAACTTTGTTATAGTCACTGAATATATGTAGTTTAAAATGTGCTCATCAGAGGTGTCGACCATTCAACAAAACATTCCTTTCTTGACTCCCAGTGACAAGTATTAACTAATAGTATAGGATTTAAACAATAATCTTTATTTTTATGTTATTGTCCACTATATAATGTAATTCGTAATACTCACCTGTCAAAATATCACAATCTTAATTGCAAGACTTTATTATTTGGTGACCCAAATTTTAGTTCCCACGAAAATAGTGTTATATTTAAATCTGTTCAAGACTTTATAATTAATAGCAAACGTTTCGATAACTAACCATTCATTATTCCTCCTTCTCCCTTCCCAACTGTGACTAAATAATATCATATCAACTATCTATTTTTATTTTTCCTTTCTTCTCTCTCTCTTCCATTCTTCTCATCTTAGCTAATTTGAATTTATTTAAATTATTATACTATTTCTGTCATCTTGATGTATCAAACTTGTATTTATAAATGTAGGGAGAGGCCTTAATATAGGCCCTTGCCTGTTGGCCAATCCCAAACCGCATTTTGACGGCAATAAATATTGTTTAAACTAAACAATAATCTAATAGTCTGTCTAATTTATGTGCTTTGATATGTACTCAGCTTACACAATGTGCATGCATGTTCTGTTGCTCAGGCAGTACACAAAGAGAGCAATTAATATATACATCTGATTACATTTATGAAAACTGTGAATCAGGGTAACTGATGTACAATTGTGCGCCATTATGACTGATTGGTAATGAATATAAATATAAATGTGATTAGATTTATGAAAACTCTGTATCAGGGTAACTGATGTGCAATTATTCACCATTATGAGTGCTTAGTATCAAATATAAATATAAATGTAATTAGATTTGTGAAAACTGTGTATCAGGGTAACTGATGTACGATTGTGTGCCATTACGACTGGTTAGTGTATAATATAAATATAAATCTGATTACATTTATGAAAATTGTGTATCAAAATAATTAATGTACAATTGTGCGCCATTATGACTGATTGGTAATGAATATAAATATAAATGTGATTAGATTTATGAAAACTCTGTATCAGGGTAACTGATGTGCAATTATTCACCATTATGAGTGCTTAGTATTGAATATAAATATAAATGTGAATAGATTTGTGAAATTGTGTATCAGGGTAACTGATGTACGATTGTGTGCCATTACGACTGGTTAGTGTATAATATAAATATAAATCTGTTTACATTTATGAAAACTCTGTATCAAGATAACTGACGTACAATTGTGTGCCATTACGACTGGTTAGTGTATAATATAAATATAAATCTGATTACATTTATGAAAACTGTGTATCAAAATAATTGATGTACAATTGTGCACCATTACGAGTGGTTAGTATTGAATATAAATATAAATGTGATTAGATCTGTGAAAACAGTGTATCAAGATAACTGCATGACGTACAATTGTGCGCCATTATGACTGGTTGGTATTGAATAACACTGCTGCACACACAGCTACCCTCGCTTTATTAACTTACTTTGATTACACAATCTTCCTATCTCATGAAAAGGCAATTGGAGTTTTCCTGTAGCATTGACATAATTTGTACTTTCTTTAAATGAAAGTCTCAGATAAACTTAATTAAGTCAGATAATTTATAAAATGTATTTGCAAGGAAGAAGATTAAAAGAAAACCATAAAAAAGACATCTTTGACTTTGGTGATCAAAATAACTATATAGCAATATACATGTACCTTTATTCATGTTTATATCTTACACACATGTAACTACATACATTTACAATGCTTAAACACCTGTTTATGTCTCACACACATGTAACTACATACATTTACAATGCTTAAACACCTGTTTATGTCTCACACACATGTAACTACATACATTTACAATGCTTAAACACCTGTTTATGTCTCACACACATGTAACTACATACATTTACAATGCTTAAACACCTGTTTATGTCTCACACACATGTAACTACATACATTTACAATGCTTAAACACCTGTTTATGTCTCACACACATGTAACTACATACATTTACAATGCTTAAACACCTGTTTATGTCTCACACACATGTAACTACATACATTTACAATGCTTAAGCACCTGTTTATGTCTCACACACATGTAACTACATACATTTACAATGCTTAAACACCTGTTTGTCTCACACACATGTAACTACATACATTTACAATGCTTAAACACCAGTTTGCCTTACACACGTGTAACTGCGTAAATTTACAATGCTTAAACACCTGTTTATGTCTTACACACATTTACAATAGTATGCTTAAACACCTGTTTATGTCTTACACACATGTAACTACACACATTTACAATAGTATGCTTAAACACCTGTTTATGTCTTACACACATGTAACTACACACATTTACAATAGTATGCTTAAACACCTGTTTATGTCTTACACACGTGTAACTACACACATTTACAATAGTATGCTTAAACACCTGTTTATGTCTTACACACATGTAACTACACACATTTACAATAGTATGCTTAAACACCTGTTTATGTCTTACACACATGTAACTACACACATTTACAATATTATGCTTGAACACCTGTTTATGTCTTACACACATTTACAATAGTATGCTTAAACACCTGTTTATGTCTGACACACATGTAACTACACACATTTACAATAGTATGCTTAAACACCTGTTTATGTCTTACACATATGTAACTACACACATTTACAATATTATGCTTAAACACCTGTTTATGTCTTACACACATGTAACTACACACATTTACAATATTATGCTTAAACACCTGTTTATGTCTTACACACATGTAAGTACACACATTTACAATAGTATGCTTAAACACCTGTTTATGTCTTACACACATGTAACTACACACATTTACAATAGTATGCTTAAACACCTGTTTATGTCTTACACACATGTAAGTACACACATTTACAATAGTATGCTTAAACACCTGTTTATGTCTTACACACATGTAACTACACACATTTACAATTTTATGCTTAAACACCTGTTTATGTCTTACACACATTTACAATATTATGCTTAAACACCTGTTTTTGTCTTACACACATGTAACTACACACATTTACAATAGTATGCTTAAACACCTGTTTATGTCTTACACACGTGTAACTACACACATTTACAATAGTATGCTTGAACACCTGTTTATGTCTTACACACATGTAACTACACACATTTACAATATTATGCTTGAACACCTGTTTATGTCTTACACACATGTAACTACACACATTTACAATATTATGCTTGAACACCTGTTTATGTCTGACACACATGTAACTACACACATTTACAATATTATGCTTAAACACCTGTTTATGTCTTACACACATTTACAATAGTATGCTTAAACACCTGTTTATGTCTGACACACATGTAACTACACACATTTACAATAGTATGCTTAAACACCTGTTTATGTCTTACACACATGTAACTACACACATTTACAATAGTATGCTTAAACACCTGTTTATGTCTTACACACATGTAACTACACACATTTACAATATTATGCTTAAACACCTGTTTATTTCTTACACACATGTAACTACACACATTTACAATATTATGCTTAAACACCTGTTTATGTCTTACACACATGTAAGTACACACATTTACAATAGTATGCTTAAACACCTGTTTATGCCTTACACACATGTAACTACACACATTTACAATAGTATGTTTAAACACCTGTTTATGTCTTACACACATGTAACTACACACATTTACAATAGTATGCTTAAACACCTGTTTATGTCTTACACACATGTAACTACACACATTTACAATAGTATGCTTAAACACCTGTTTATGTCTTACACACATGTAACTACACACATTTACAATAGTATGCTTAAACACCTGTTTATGTCTTACACACATGTAACTACACACATTTACAATAGTATGCTTAAACACCTGTTTATGTCTTACACACATGTAACTACACACATTTACAATAGTATGCTTAAACACCTGTTTGTCTTACACACATGTCTTACACACATGTAACTACACACATTTACAATAGTATGCTTAAACACCTGTTTATGTCTTACACACATGTAACTACACACATTTACAATAGTATGCTTAAACACCTGTTTATGTCTTACACACATGTAACTACACACATTTACAATATTATGCTTAAACACCTGTTTATGTCTTACACACATGTAACTACACACATTTACAATAGTATGCTTAAACACCTGTTTATGTCTGACACACATGTAACTACACACATTTACAATACATGCTTAACATGTAATGTCTACACACATGTACAATGCTTAAACACCTGTTTATGTCTTACACACATGTAACTACACACATTTACAATAGTATGCTTAAACACCTGTTTATGTCTTACACACATGTAACTACACACATTTACAATATTATGCTTAAACACCTGTTTATGTCTTACACACATGTAACTACACACATTTACAATATTATGCTTAAACACCTGTTTATGTCTTACACACATGTAAGTACACACATTTACAATAGTATGCTTAAACACCTGTTTATGCCTTACACACATGTAACTACACACATTTACAATAGTATGTTTAAACACCTGTTTATGTCTTACACACATGTAACTACACACATTTACAATAGTATGCTTAAACACCTGTTTATGTCTTACACACATGTAACTACACACATTTACAATAGTATGCTTAAACACCTGTTTATGTCTTACACACATGTAACTACACACATTTACAATATTATGCTTAAACACCTGTTTATGTCTTACACACATGTAACTACACACATTTACAATATTATGCTTAAACACCTGTTTATGTCTTACACACATGTAACTACACACATTTACAATAGTATGCTTAAACACCTGTTTATGTCTTACACACATGTAACTACACACATTTACAATAGTATGCTTAAACACCTGTTTGTCTTACACACATGTAACTACACACATTTACAATAGTATGCTTAAACACCTGTTTATGTGTTACACACATGTAACTACACACATTTACAATAGTATGCTTAAACACCTGTTTATGTGTTACACACATGTAACTACACACATTTACAATAGTATGCTTAAACACCTGTTTATGTCTTACACACATGTAACTACACACATTTACAATAGTATGCTTAAACACCTGTTTATGTGTTACACACATGTAACTACACACATTTACAATAGTATGCTTAAACACCTGTTTATGTCTTACACACATGTAACTACACACATTTACAATATTATGCTTAAACACCTGTTTATGTCTTACACACATGTAACTACACACATTTACAATAGTATGCTTAAACACCTGTTTATGTCTGACACACATGTAACTACACACATGTAACTACACACATGTAACTACACACATTTACAATGCTTAAACACCTGTTTATGTCTTACACACATGTAACTACACACATTTACAATATTATGCTGGAACACCTGTTTATGTCTGACACACATGTAACTACACACATGTAACTACACACATTTACAATAATATGCTTAAACACCTGTTTATGTCTTACACACATGTAACTACACACATTTACAATGCTTAAACACCTGTTTATGTCTTACACACATGTAACTACACACATTTACAACAGTATGCTTAAACACCTGTTTATGTCTTACACACATGTAACTACACACATTTACAATAGTATGCTTAAACACCTGTTTATGTCTTACACACATGTAACTACACACATTTACAATGCTTAAACACCTGCGTTTAAGAAAAACAGGCTTTGTAAATTCAGCCCTATATGTTTATTCACTGGTATGTAAGTAAACAGTACAAGCTGTATGATTTTTTAGGTGAAAAATGGGGTACCTAGATAAAACGTTTTAGCATATGAAGAGTTTAGGCGCAAAACGCGATATATCCATTTTTCATTTTCAGTAAAAAATATTTTTTTTTAATTGGTGTATATCGCGTTTTGATAAAAAAAAACCGGATTTACCCAATACAATTTCATAAGGATCAATCATGTTTTGCAGCAAATCAACGAGCCTACGATTATCTCTTACTGACATACAATAATGGCTTTAACTAAAAACTAGAAAGAAAATGGTTTATATCACGTTTTGTGCCTGAACTCTTCATATAATATCTTACACTTTCAGTGCAATCAAAGTATTTGATATTTTTCAGATCACATACTTTAAGATTTTGATAACTTTGCAAATTAGATGTAAATTAGTCGAGGTCTCGGCACTAGGTTTATTGACATTTAAGCAAACATGCTTGGGTGACACTCCATGATTGACGTATGCATTCATAGTCATCGAATAAAAACATTTCAATGGCAGTTTGACACTGAAAGCTGTCCAGCATTCAGAAAACAAAAAATGTTAGGCATAACTTTATTTTGATGTAAGGACATCCAAAATGACGTCATTCGAGTTTGACGTCATTTCCACGATTCAAAAATACACCGCGCCACATATTCTTACGTCATTTGAATATCTAGTAATGGCAGGTACAGTTTACAAAAACATGTTGTATTAAGCTTGAGCTTATATGATAAAGAGATTATTACCCTCGTGTATTTCGGTATCATCAATATCATATATTAAGAATAAAAATAATGTATTATGCTCGCCAGAGGCTCGCATAATACAATTTTTATTCCTAATATATGATATTGACGATACCGAAAAACACTCTGGTAATAACCTCTATTTACATGAGCTGGCCAGACATGTTTGCATGTCTCTCTTCTTTGATGAACATACAAACATAAATTTGTCAGAGAAATGGTTGAACCCCAAAACTTTGTATATACATGTATGTGCTGTGGAATTAATAAGTTGTTTTTATCCTAATAAAGCATTTCCCACATAAGTGTAATTGGTTTGTTTAACTTGAACTTTAGCAGATGAAAGAAATACAACATAAAACATAATTGGTTTGTTTAACTTGAACTTTAGCAGATGAAAGAAATACAACATAAAACATAATTGGTTTGTTTAACTTGAACTTTAGCAGATGAAAGAAATACAACATAATTGGTTTGTTTAACTAATTGGTTTGTTTAACTTGAACTTTAGCAGATGAAAGAAATACAACATAAAACATAATTGGTTTGTTTAACTTGAACTTTTAGCAGATCAAAGAAATACAACATAAAACAACAACTGTTTTACTTTGCTTTGTTCTGGGGCACCTTAATTGGCAAATCTCAGTGGTCTTCATTTCTTGTTAATAATGGCAATTTCTTAAATAGTTTTTTCCTCCATACCAGCCAAATCGTCACAGTTCATTGGTACATCAATGACTATTTTTGGGTGTTTTCTTCTACTGTCATGGGAAAGTGCATATAAAAGATCCTTTGCATTGGGGTTTTTTGGAGGGGGGGGGGGGGGGGGGGGGGTGTGTTTTATATTAGTGAAACAAAATGACTTTGTTAAAATACATTTACATGTAGATTGAAACATACTACAGGTGCATATAATCAAGCAAATTAATATTATAATATAAATATATTTAATGTGTGTTTTTAAACATCACTGCATGGATGTGTTTTTGTCGATTCGAGATCACTATTTATAAGAGATAATTTAAAAACTAAAACTGATTGAAAGTTGTGTCATTTATAAGAGATAATTTAAAAACTAAAACTGATTGAAAGTTGTGTAATTTATAAGAGATACTTAAAAAACTAAAACTGATTGAAAGTTGTGTCATTTATAAGAGATAATTTAAAAACTAAAACTGATTGAAAGTTGTGTCATTTATAAGAGATACTTAAAAAACTAAAACTGATTGAAAGTTGTGTCATTTATAAGAGATACTTAAAAAACTAAAACTGATTGAAAGTTGTGTCATTTATAAGAGATACTTAAAAAACTAAAACTGATTGAAAGTTGTGTAATTTATTAGAGATAATTTAAAAACTAAAACTGATTGAAAGTTGTGTCATTTATAAGAGATAATTTAAAAACTAAAACTGATTGAAAGTTGTGTCATTTATTAGAGATAATTTAAAAACTAAAACTGATTGAAAGTTGTGTAATTTATAAGAGATAATTTAAAAACTAAAACTGATTGAAAGTTGTGTCATTTATAAGAGATAATTTAAAAACTAAAACTGATTGAAAGTTGTGTCATTTATTAGAGATAATTTAAAAACTAAAACTGATTGAAAGTTGTGTCATTTATAAGAGATAATTTAAAAACTAAAACTGATTGAAAGTTGTGTCATTTATAAGAGATAATTAAAAAACTAAAACTGATTGAAAGTTGTGTAATTTCGTCACTATTCCTGTACTAAGGCCCAAAGTTGTGTAATTTCGTCACTATTCCTGTACTAAGGCCCAATGTTGTGTACAGCTTTTGGTCTGCACAATCTTCAGACATTTGTCTGTTGGTGTACCAGCCAGGATCAATATCGCTGGATAAAGTGCGTGGATAAACTAATGTAGCCAGTAATGGCCTAATGAATCCAGTGGGAGTCTTGACCAATTACCGTGACACGTGCTGCCCCACCACATTTAAAGCATTAAAGGCTTCTTCTGATTTAGATTCATTTTCTAACAGTATTCGAGATCCAGTTCATTAAATCTCTGCTTTGATCATTAACTCATGCTTAATATATCGTGTGTGTGTATGTGTATGTGTCTGTGTGTATGTATATATGTATGTATGTATGTATGTATGTGTGTGTGTATGTGTGTTTGTGTGTGTGTGTGTGTGTGTGTCTGTGTGTGTGTGTGTGTATGTGTGTGTGTGTGTTTGTGTGTGTGTGTTTTTTGTGTGTTTTTGTGTGTGTGTGTGTGTGTGTTTGTGTGTGTGTGTTTGTGTGTGTGTGTGTGTGTGCACGTGTGTGTGTTTGTGTGCGAGTGTATGTGTGTGTGTGTGCATGTGTGCGTGTGTGTGTGTGTGTGTTTGTGTGCGAGTGTGTGTGTGTTTGTGTGTGTGTGTGTGTTTGTGTGCAAGTGTGTGTGTGCGAGTGTGTGTGTGTGTGTATGCGAGTGTGTATGTGTGTGTGCATGCGCGCGCACGCACGTGTGTGTGTGTGTGTGCGTGTGTGTGTCTGTGTGTGTGTGTGTGTTTGTGTGCAGACTAGTGTGACTAAATTTATTATATACTGCATTGATAATGGATGATTGTTTTATAAGGCCACATTGAAAATAAAATAACGATAATTAATTTCCACTTATGTTCTGAACCATTTTCACTCATGTATACACAATGAAGTAGAAACTAGTATATTTTACAAAAATACAGACACTCACCAATATCTTGACTTAGATGATGCCATCCTTCAGATATGGCATGAAACATCCCAGCTATAATACAGACACTCACCAATATCTTGACTTAGATGATGCCATCCTTCAGATATGGCATGAAACATCCCAGCTATAATACAGACACTCACCAATATCTTGACTTAGATGATACCATCCTTCAGATATGGCATGAAACATCCCAGCTATAATACAGACACTCACCAATATCTTGACTTAGATGATGCCATCCTTCAGATATGGCATGAAACATCCCAGCTATAATACAGACACTCACCAATATCTTGACTTAGATGATGCCATCCTTCGGATATGGCATGAAACATCCCAGCTATAATACAGACACTCACCAATATCTTGACTTAGATGATGCCATCCTTCAGATATGGCATGAAACATCCCAGCTATAATACAGACACTCACCAATATCTTGACTTAGATGATGCCATCCTTCAGATATGGCGTGAAACATCCCAGCTATATAATAGTGCCTAACAAGGAGAATATCACAGTTGTGAACATGTAATGATCATACAGACAAATTCAGACTGGAACAACTTTTCTCAACAATATTAATTAATGG
Source organism: Gigantopelta aegis (assembly GCF_016097555.1). NCBI lineage: Eukaryota > Metazoa > Mollusca > Gastropoda > Neomphalida > Peltospiridae > Gigantopelta > Gigantopelta aegis. The sequence continues at coordinate 480,687 of NC_054706.1, read as the reverse complement.
CCAGTGGATATTTTCAGCATCCCGCCTGTCCCCGAAGCCCACCTACAGATCATAGTCCCTTTGAAGGCTTGGATTATTTACTTCAACAAACTCAAATTGCCCATTTTAGAATTTTGTGATGCCTCGATCCTTACAAATGTTTTTTCTCGTTCCAACCAGCTTGGTCAAAGGCCATGGTACATGTATGTGCTTTCCTGTCTGTGAGAAAGTGCATATAAAAGATCCCTTGCTGCATTAGAAAAAATGTATCAGGTTTCTTCTGATGACTACATGTGAGAATGAGCAAATGTTTGACATCCACTAGCCGATGGTTAATTAGTCAATGTGCTCTAGTGGTTTCATTAAACAAAACAAACAAACCTTACAAGAGAGAAGTTATGTGCATGGTAAGTGATTTTTGAAGAAAGGATCTTGAAAATTAATTGCTTTTGAAAAAGGTGGAAGAGGAAGACATTTATTATAGCTATTGCAAACATGGAACAATGGAACACTCTTTTCAAAATATCTAATTTGTATTTTCTTGCTAAAATACTTAATGCATTAACTTTAAATTGCTATGTTTATGTCATATGCTTGTGTGATATATTTTATGATGTTTAGTCTGATTTTGAAAACTTATGTCTGAGAACATTTAACATTCATGTAGTTGTACCTCGCTAATTCTCAGACTCATGTGATGGATATATAATAATGTGTCAATTGTGGCTATTTCAGTACTAAATCACATTGTTAGTTGTTGGTATCAGTTATTAATTGGCTACTATACATGTATCCGGGCATGGTGATAACAGAACACCCAAACAGCACCAGTCAGACGTTTGAATAAATTCTCTGTTGAAGCATTTCCCAGTAAAACAAATCACTTATGTCGCAGGCTCATTAAGGAAGTGGCTTGATTAAAGACCTGTCAGCGCCACGTGGTCGCCTTTGTATGTACAGTGAATGGTTTATACGTATTCCGATAACAGCGACCTGTATTGCATGGATGTCAGCCAATCAATGGCTTGTTGATCAATGCCTGGGAAACAGGACCAATCAATGGTTGGTTTGTTACACAGGCAACCTTTAACATGCTGCATCAGGTATCACTGAACAAACAATATTAAAGAGAAATAGACTGGCCTCAGTGGTGCAGTGGTTAAGCCATTGGACTACCTGGTAGGTATAGAGTTTGTAGCCCGGTACCGGCTCCAACCCAGAGCGAGTTCTTAAGGGCTCAATGGGTAGGTAGACTTGTGTAGTGACAGTGGTGGGGTATACAGTGGTTCCAACACAAACCTGTAAACAGTCGACTTGTGTAGTGACAGTGGTGGGGTATATAGAGTGGTTCCAACACAAACCTGTAAACAGTCGACTTGTGTAGTGACAGTGGTGGGGTATAGAGTGGTTCCAACACAAACCTGTAAACAGTCGACTTGTGTAGTGACAGTGGTGGGGTATAGAGTGGTTCCAACACAAACCTGTAAACAGTAGACTTGTGTAGTGACAGTGTTGGGGTATAGAGTGGTTCCAACACAAACCTGTAAAGAGTAGACTTGTGTAGTGACAGTGGTGGGGTATAGAGTGATTCCAACACAAACCTGTAAACAGTCGACTTGTGTAGTGACAGTGGTGGGGTATAGAGTGGTTCCAACACAAACCTGTAAAGAGTAGACTTGTGTAGTGACAGTGGTGGGGTATAGAGTGATTCCAACACAAACCTGTAAAGAGTAGACTTGTGTAGTGACAGTGGTGGGGTACAGAGTGGTTCCAACACAAATTGAACCTGTAAACAGTCGACTTGTGTAGTGACAGTGGTGGGGTATAGAGTGGTTCCAACACAAACCTGTAAACAGTAGACTTGTGTAGTGACAGTGGTGGGGTATAGAGTGATTCCAACACAAACCTGTAAAGAGTAGACTTGTGTAGTGACAGTGGTGGGGTATAGAGTGGTTCCAACACAAACCTGTAAACAGTAGACTTGTGTAGTGACAGTGGTGGGGTATAGAGTGGTTCCAACACAAACCTGTAAACAGTAGACTTTGTGTAGTGACAGTGTGGGGTATAGGGGTTCCAACACAGACCTGTAAACAGTAGACTTGTGTAGTGACAGTGGTGGGGTATAGAGTGGTTCCAACACAAACCTGTAAACAGTAGACTTGTGTAGTGACAGTGGTGGGGTATAGAGTGGTTCCAACACATACCTGTAAACAGTAGACTTGTGTAGGACAGTGGTGGGGTATAGAGTGTAGTAAACAGTAGACTTGTGTAGTGACAGTGGTGGGGTATAGAGTGGTTCCAACACAAACCTGTAAACAGTAGACTTGTGTAGTGACAGTGGTGGGGTATAGAGTGTTTCCAACACAAACCTGTAAACAGTAGACTTGTGTAGTGACAGTGGTGGGGTATAGAGTGGTTCCAACACAAACCTGTAAACAGTCGACTTGTGTAGTGACAGTGGTGGGGTATAGAGTGTTCCAACACATACCTGTAAACAGTAGACTTGTGTAGTGACAGTGGTGGGGTATAGAGTGGTTCGAACACAAACCTGTAAACAGTCGACTTGTGTAGTGACAGTGGTGGGGTATAGAGTGATTCCAACACAAACCTGTAAACAGTAGACTTGTGTAGGACAGTGGTGGGGTATAGAGTGAATCCAACACAAACCTGTAAACAGTACACTTGTGTAGGACAGTGGTGGGGTATAGAGTGATTCCAACACAAACCTGTAAATAGTACACTTGTGTAGGACAGTGGTGGGGTATAGAGTGATTCCAACACAAACCTGTAAATAGTACACTTGTGTAGGACAGTGGTGGGGTATAGAGTGATTCCAACACAAACCTGTAAATAGTACACTTGTGTAGGACAGTGGTGGGGTATAGAGTGATTCCAACACAAACCTGTAAATAGTACACTTGTGTAGGACAGTGGTGGGGTATAGAGTGATTCCAACACAAACCTGTAAAGAGTCAACTTGTGTAGTGAGAGTGGTGGGGTATAGAGTGATTCCAACACAAACCTGTAAATAGTAGACTTGTGTACGACAGTGGTGGGGTGGTGGTAAACAGTAGACTTGTGTAGGACAGTGGTGAGGTATAGAGTGAATCCAACACAAACCTGTAAACAGTAGACTTGTGTAGTGACAGTGGTGGGGTATAGAGTGATTCCAACACAAACCTGTAAACAGTCGACTTGTGTAGTGACAGTGGTGGGGTATAGAGTGGTTCCAACACAAACCTGTAAACAGTAGACTTGTGTAGTGACAGTGGTGGGGTATAGAGTGGTTCCAACACATACCTGTAAACAGTAGACTTGTGTAGTGACAGTGGTGGGGTATAGAGTGGTTCTAACACAAACCTCTAAACAGTCGACTTGTGTAGTGACAGTGGTGGGGTATAGAGTGATTCCAACACAAACCTGTAAACAGTAGACTTGTGTAGTGAGAGTGATGGGGTATATAGAGCGATTCCAACACAAACCTGTAAACAGTCGACTTGTGTAGTGACCTGTGGGGTATAGAGTGGTTCGAGTAAACAGTCGACTTGTGTAGTGACAGTGGTGGGGTATAGAGTGATTCCAACACAAACCTGTAAACAGTCGACTTGTGTAGTGACAGTGGTGGGGTATAGAGTGGTTCGAACACAAACCTGTAAACAGTCGACTTGTGTAGTGACAGTGGTGGGGTATAGAGTGATTCCAACACAAACCTGTAAACAGTCGACTTGTGTAGTGACAGTGGTGGGGTATAGAGTGATTGCAACACAAACCTGTAAGCAGTAGACTTGTGTAGGACAGTGGTTGGGTATAGAGTGATTCCAACACAAACCTGTAAATAGTACACTTGTGTAGGACAGTGGTGGGGTATAGAGTGATACCAACAGAAACCTGTAAAGAGTCAACTTGTGTAGTGACAGTGGTGGGGTATAGAGTGATTCCAACACAAACCTGTAAATAGTAGACTTGTGTACGACAGTGGTGGGGTATAGAGTGATTGCAACACAAACCTGTAAACAGTAGACTTGTGTAGGACAGTGGTGGGGTATAGAGTGAATCCAACACAAACCTGTAAATAGTACACTTGTGTAGGACAGTGGTGGGGTATAGAGTGATTCCAACAGAAACCTGTAAAGAGTCAACTTGTGTAGTGACAGTGGTGGGGTATAGAGTTATTCCAACACAAACCTGTAAACAGTCGACTTGTGTAGTGGCAGTGGTGGGGTATAGAGTGGTTCCAATACAAATTGAACCTGTAAATAGTAGACTTGTGTAGTGACAGTGGTGGGGTATAGAGCGGTTCCAACACAAAACAGTAAACAGTAGACTTGTGTAGTGACAGTGGTGGGGTATAGAGTGGTTCCAACACATACCTGTAAACAGTAGACTTGTGTAGTGACAGTGGTGGGGTATAGAGTGGTTCCAACACAGACCTGTAAATAGTAGACTTGTGTAGGACAGTGGTGGGGTATAGAGTGATTCCAACACAAACCTGTAAACAGTCGACTTGTGTAGTGGCAGTGGTGGGGTATAGAGTGGTTCCAACATATACCTGTAAACAGTAGACTTGTGTAGTGACAGTGGTGGGGTATAGAGTGGTTCTAACACAAACCTATAAACAGTCGACTTGTGTAGTGACAGTGGTGAGGTATAGAGTGATTCCAACACAGACCTGTAAATAGTAGACTTGTGTAGGACAGTGGTGGGGTATAGGGTGATTCCAACACATACCTGTAAACAGTATACTTGTGTAGTGATAGTGGTGGGGTATAGAGTGGTTCGAACACAAACCTGTAAACAGTCGACTTGTGTAGTGACAGTGGTGGGGTATAGAGTGGTTCGAACACAAACCTGTAAACAGTCGACTTGTGTAGTGACAGTGGTGGGGTATAGAGTGATTCCAACACAAACCTGTAAACAGTCGACTTGTGTAGTGACAGTGGTGGGGTATAGAGTGATTGCAACACAAACCTGTAAACAGTCGACTTGTGTAGTGACAGTGGTGGGGTATAGAGTGATTCCAACACAAACCTGTAAACAGTCGACTTGTGTAGTGGCAGTGGTGGGGTATAGAGTGGTTCCAACACAAACCTGTAAATAGTAGACTTGTGTAGTGGCAGTGGTGGGGTATAGAGTGGTTCGAACACAAACCTGTAAACAGTCGACTTGTGTAGTGACAGTGGTGGGGTATAGAGTGATTCCAACACAAACCTGTAAACAGTCGACTTGTGTAGTGGCAGTGGTGGGGTATAGAGTGGTTCGAACACAAACCTGTAAACAGTAGACTTGTGTAGTGACAGTGGTGCGGTATAGAGTGGTTCGAACACAAATCTGTAAATAGTAGACTTGTGTAATGACAGTGGTGGGGTATAGAGTGGTTCCAACACAAACCTGTAAACAGTAGACTTGTGTAGTGACAGTGGTGGGGTATAGAATGGTTTCAACACAAACCTGTAAACAGTAGACTTGTGTAGTGACAGTGGTGGGGTATAGAGCGGTTCCAACACAAACCTGTAAACAGTAGACTTGTGTAGGACAGTGGTGGGGTATAGAGTGGTTCCAACACATACCTGTAAACAGTAGACTTGTGTAGTGACAGTGGTGGGGTATAGAATGGTTTCAACACAAACCTATAAACAGTAGACTTGTGTAGTGACAGTGGTGGGGTATAGAGTGGTTCCAACACAAACCTGTAAATAGTAGACTTGTGTAGGACAGTGGTTGGGTATAGAGTGGTTCCAACACAAACCTGTAAACAGTCGACTTGTGTAGTGGCAGTGGTGGGGTATAGAGTGGTTCCAATACAAATTGAACCTGTAAATAGTAGACTTGTGTAGTGACAGTGGTGGGGTATAGAGTGATTCCAACACAAACCTGTAAACAGTCGACTTGTGTAGTGACAGTGGTGGGGTATAGAGTGATTGCAACACAAACCTGTAAACAGTCGACTTGTGTAGTGACAGTGGTGGGGTATAGAGTGATTGCAACACAAACCTGTAAACAGTAGACTTGTGTAGTGACAGTGGTGGGGTATAGAGTGGTCCCAACACAAACCTGTAAACAGTAGACTTGTGTAGTGACAGTGGTGGGGTATAGAGTGATTGCAACACAAACCTGTAAACAGTCGACTTGTGTAGTGACAGTGGTGGGGTATAGAGTGATTGCAACACAAACCTGTAAACAGTAGACTTGTGTAGTGACAGTGGTGGGGTATAGAGTGGTTCCAACACAAACCTGTAAACAGTAGACTTGTGTAGTGACAGTGGTGGGGTATAGAGTGATTCCAAAACAAACATGTAAACAGTAGACTTGTGTAGTGACAGTGGTGGGGTATAGAGCGGTTCCAACACAAACCTGTAAACAGTAGACTTGTGTAGTGACAGTGGTGGGGTATAGAGTGATTCCAACACAAACCTGTAAACAGTAGACTTGTGTAGTGACAGTAGTGGGGTATATAGAGCGATTCCAACACAAACCTGTAAACTGTCGACTTGTGTAGTGACAGTGGCGGGGTATAGAGTGATTCCAACAGAAACCTGTAAACAGTCGACTTGTGTAGTGACAGTGGTGGGGTATAGAGTGGTTCCAACACAAACCTGTAAACAGTCGACATGTGTAGTGACAGTGGTGGGGTATAGAGTGGTTCAGCCATCTATCTTATGATGTTGTTCAGCACTTTAGTTTTACATGTATATATGCACCCAACTGAGCTAACTCCTGCCCCTCCACTGGACAGACAGCTCAGAGAGCCAAGGTGTATTCCCAGTACAGGCCTTGACCCTCAATTGGTTTAAAGCATGGAAATAGGTATGAATGTAATAAAATGAAATGAAATGAACTACACACATATTTTAGTATGTATACTGAACGTTGTAGTGTTAATATATACTTTAATTTAAGAAATTGTGATTGCTTTTTAACTTTACTCAGTTTAAAGCTTTACATCACTTTTAACCCAAGAGTTTGGATCTCATGTGGTTTAGGATTTTTTTTACCAGGATTGAATGGTAGGAATTAGATGTCACCCTGCATGCCCACTATCAGCACACACATCAATCTAGTGTGTGGTAATAACGGTAAGACATTTGTCAAACTGATATAGTGAATCTGAGAAGAACCCATCCTCGTCAGTGTTGTGTTTCAGTGTGTTGTAGAAGTCTGAGAAGAACCCATCCTCGTCATTGTTGTGTTTCAGTGTGTTGTAGAAGTCTGAGAAGAACCCATCCTCGTCAGTGTTGTGTTTCAGTGTGTTAGAGCTGGCAGGACGTGCATGCATCACTGTTACCACTCCGATTGATTCCAAATCAATACACAGAACTCCGTTCATTTGCCTTGTTCCAGGGATCTCCCAGTCACAGAAACAGACTTGCAGGCTCAACTTAACACAGTGCTGGCTTTAGTGGACGCTTTTCTTGGCATTTTGCGGCAATTTGTCGGCTTACGCTGATGCCGGTTTGGCAAATAGCTCACGATTTGTGGAAATTTGAGCACTTATCTCTGTGGATTATCCAATTAGGTGTTGCAGCTTCTCGTTAAGTGGTGCTATGAATATTTAATCAAGTTGTGACACACTCAATGTCCGTCAGTGGGAATCACATGGTATTGATCTAAAACCAAATGTTTTTATTTAATGTCTGTATAATTTGTGTCTTTGTAAAATATTTATAATGAAATGTATTCAAAATCACAGACATTTAATTTTTTGGTGCATACAAATTCCCAACCACTACCTGCTCCCCCTTCTGTCCTGTGATTTTCATCTTATTTGTTCTAAATCTGGAAGCTCCTATTTTCAGCTTGTTTTGCTGTCCTCCACACCCAAGCAGTCCTTGTCTGAAAATGTCCAGCCATGTGCTTGTCATTATGGTAATAATGGTCTCCATGCCACACACCTGCCACTTGTAATCAGCTTCACATGTGAGCTAGCTAGTACCACCACTTCCGACAGTAGTCTTATTTCACAGTTATCTGTGACTGTAGTTTAACAGCTGGTTAACAGTTTCTTTATTGTATTACCGGCCTCGGTGGTGTCCTGGTTAAACCATTGGACATAAGGCTGGTAGGTACAGGGTTCGCAGCCCAGTACCAGCTCCCACCCACAGTGAATTTTAATGACTCACTAAGACCATTATACACCCTCTTCTCTCTCACTAAGCACTAAGCACTAAGCCACTGTCTTTGACAGACAGCCCAGATAACTAAGACCATTATACACCCTCTTCTCTCTCACTAAGCACTAAGCACTAAGCCACTGTCTTTGACAGACAGCCCAGATAACTAAGACCATTATACACCCTCTTCTCTCTCACTAAGCACTAAGCACTAAGCCACTGTCTTTGACAGACAGCCCAGATAACTAAGACCATTATACACCCTCTTCTCTCTCACTAAGCACTAAGCACTAAGCCACTGTCTTTGACAGACAGCCCAGATAACTAAGACCATTATACACCCTCTTCTCTCTCACTAAGCACTAAGCACTAAGCAGCTGTGTTTGACAGACAGCCCAGATAACTGAGGTGTGTGCTTAGGACAACATGTTTCAATCTTAATTGGATATAAGCATGAAAATAAGTTGAAATGAAAATTAAATTGTATTAATTATTAACGGTTATGTGACCACCAGAAGGCAGATATTATGACAATAATTATTGTGTCTTCGATGAGGGACATAGCCCAGTGGTAAAGGGTTTTCTTGATGCACAGTCGGTCTGGGATCAATCCCCGTTGGTGGACCCATTGGGCCAGTACCCCACGACTGGTATATCAAAGGCCATGGTACATGTTATCCTGTTTGGGATGGTGTGTATGAAATATATCTTGCTTCTATAATCAAAAAGACAGCGGGTTTCCTCTCTCAATATATGTGTGGTCCTTAACCATATGTCTGACGCCATATAACCATAAATAAAATGTGTTGAGTGCGTTATTAAATAAACCATTTCCTTCCTTCCTTATTGTGCCTTAATATTTAGCTGTGATAATGTCCGACAGAAAGATGTTTTTGTGCTGAACGAAGTTTGTATACTGTGATTCTTGTTGGTTGTAATCCATATATTGCAGTATAACTGTGACGCTCCTTTAGGTTTTGCTTTTAGTTTTACCAGTCTACATTTGTATTTGCTGCCACGCATACATGGCATACACCAATTATTGCTTGTACACAAACAAGTCACCAGTTATTGTATACATGCAACTATCCATGGTGAAATAATTCATACTTACTAGGATTATGTCAAAGTGAGAATTGAAAAGCAACAGTTAATGTAAACTTAATAAATAATAATTGATACTAAGTTTATTATTCTGTTTAGTATCACCATAGCCATTTTTTCTTAGAACTCACTCCCCATACTAGAACACCCCTCAAACAAACCTAAAAAATAATTGTCTTAATTTGTTCAGTTTCACAAATAATTATTGAAAAATCTTGTTGTGTTTATTCATTTAAAAGCCTAAAAGACAGATACCATTAATTAAAAGAAAAATTGTTCTTGATCTGCATGTATTTATATCAGGAACATGGCATCTCGTCCAAAGCGGACAAGAACTGCTCGCACTGAGCCTTACGATGCAACAAATCACAAGAACTGGACAGCTAACACACTAATAACTGAATTGAAAATGGCAGGAATTCTCACTCATTCTTCCATGAAAGTGGCAACTTTAATTCATTTGTATGAAGACAATGTGTTAAATCGACAAGCCACTACTGCTGGGACACAAGAAGTAGCAGAAACAACACAAGATAACATTACTGAAGGGAGAAACATTTCTGAAATGACTGGCAATGGAAATACATGTCATTTGGAGCAAGATGTACATTTACAGTGCAGTTCGATCAGTGATCCACACAGTCATAACAGTGGTAATCCAGAGATAGCCCCAAACAGCTTAGCACCTCTACTACAGCTGATTAACAGTCGACAACAGATGATGTCAACCATGCAAATGCAAATTGGAAGTTTGATGGAAAAACATGATTCTAACATTTACAATGGGGGTAACCTGGCATCAGCATATATGGAAGGTTATACAGTGAACACAACAACACTCAAACATCAATATCATGTTCTGTAGACGAGATAGGAAATTTGGATAGGTTTGGCTCAGTAGCAGGGATGTCTATGTGGAAGAAGAATACCACAACAAATGGAATTCCATCTAACATGCTACCACACATGGATGCTTTAACCCCATCATTACATAGAGCAATTCGGGAAGGTAAGAACGTAAATCTTCGGTTATTACTGTTGGAAGGGTTCAAGTTTGATGCAAAACATTCAGACACAGACACACAAAAATTAAACAGAAGACTAGCTCAACCACTATCAATTACAGAATTCATCACTGCTGTTTCCTAATATAAAAGCTGCATGACTGAAACCTATCCACAAAGACAGCGTGAGCTAGACCTATATGAAAACATCATTATCAGACTCGACAACCAGTTTCCCAACAGCCCAGCCTATATGACTACCACAAAATGTTCACTTCTAGAGCAGCAGAAGCTTTAAGACGTTCTATTAAGGTAGACTGGTCATACATGGACCAAGACATTTACAGTCTGGTTACAGCAGGCAGGCAGGGACACTTGTGCAAGAGCTGTGGTAGCATGACACATGCATCGGCTGACTGCACAATGTATAACTCCAGTGATCAACGGTATAATGCTCCCACACAACACTGGGACGGTCCATCTAGAGACAGAAGTACTGGCAATGATATCCATGGAAGGCCTAGGAAATTCCTTAGGGGAGGAAAAGAAATCTGCAACAACTTTAATGGAGTTAAAGGTTGCTACAAAAGTAATTGTTTTTACATACACATTTGCAGTAAATGTAATAATGCCACACACAATGCACTTGAATGCAAAGTAACTTCGACAAAGTCAAAACCCAGTCTGGGTAATATGGGATGACAGATGTATCAGTTTCATGTACAAGAAGATGCCAAGCTGCCAGATGTTACAACACCTGTGAATGTTAACAGATTAAGACTGCAACTAAAAATGCATCCTGACACAAAGTTAACACAATTCTTGTGTGACAGCTTTTAGAATGGGTTCGACACATTAGTATCAAAATTACCAGAGGTTAGCAAAGTATGTGGCAATTTACAATCAGCACTAAAACAGCCGGAAATTGTAACAAGTCTGATAAAAGAAGAGTGTAAGAAAAACTTTTTATTAGGTCCATTTAAAACACCACCATTTTCAACATACCGTGTCAGTCCTATTGGTATTGCCACTGGTAAATATTCTAACAAACATAGGTTGATAGTAGACCTGTCATCACCACACAATGATTTACAGTGTGACAGCATCAATGATTCTATTGATAAGGAGCAGTGCAGCCTAAAGTATGTAAAAATAGATGATGCTATAAAAATTATACAGCAGAAGGGAAAGGGTGCATTATTATGTAAATTTTACATTTGTGATGCATTTAAATTGTGTCCCATACGCAAAGAACAGTGGCATATATTTGGCATCAAATGGCAGGAACAATTTTACTTTTATCACAGATTAGTGTTTGGATCAAGATCATCACCAAAATTATTTGATTATCTCTCACAGGCTATATGTTGGATTGCATTGAACAATTACCAAGTTCCGGTTATACTGCATCTGCTTGATGATTTTTTTACTATTGACAGTCCGCAAGCATGCGCTGAACGTACCATGGCCATAGTTTCTACAATATTTCACCGTCTTAACATCCCTTTATCTGAGAAGAAAACAATAGGGCCAACTACAGTTTTGGAATATTTAGGAATTATCTTAGACACTGACTGCATGGAAGCTTGTTTACCATAGAGAAAGTTGATCAAATGGTCCAATTTTTAGAGGGAGTAATTCAAAGCCCAACTTGTACAAAAAGGCAGTTACTACAGTTACTAGGACATCTCAACTTTGCTTCTCGGGTTATTTTGCAAGGTCGTTCCTTTGTATCTCATCTGATTACACTGTCAACTACAGTTAGCAAACTGCATCATTACGTGAAACTGAATAATGAATGTCGTCTGGATATTACTATGTGGCTGAGGTTTTTGAGTAACTGGAATGGGGTATCAATGTTCTATGACAGCAAACTAACAAATGCTGCAGATATGCAGTTATATACAGATGCCTCTTCAACCATAGGATTTGGTGGTTATTTTAATGGTTTGTGGTTTGCTGAGAAGTGGTCTCCAGATATTCTAGCCCAGTTAAAGGCGCAATATCAATGGCTTTTATGGAATTGTACCCTATTGTAGTTGCTGCAGTTATATGGGGGAAATCGTGGGCAACAAAACAGATTCTTTTTCACTGTGACAATCTAGGTACGGTAGACATTATTCGAAGGGGTAGATCACGTTCACCTCTTATAATGACCTTAATGAGACAACTTACTTGGTGTGCAGCAAAAAACAATTTTACTGTATTGGCTGCACATATTTCAGGAGTTAATAATTCTGTTGCTGATCATTTGTCACGTTTGCAGATCGAGAAATTCTTCGAAGTATGCCCACAAGCCAGTCCTACACCAGTGGCCTGCCCTCCACATTGCAAGATAATGTGGCATTGAGTAACACAGTAAACTCATTGTGACTAGCAGCTGTCAAGAAAACCACCAGAACAGCATACTCTACAGGATACAGCACCTTCGTGAGTTTCCTTACCATGAATGGAGTAAAGTGGCAAACCTTAGATCTTCCACCCATAAATGAAGAAATTCTGATATATTTCGTTGGGCATTGTTTCCAATCCCTCCGACTGCAACTGAGCACCATCAAGTTGTATCTGTGTGGTATACGATTTCAGTATATTCAACATTCAGGACATAATCCACTGAATACAAAGGAGGGAAATCCACTTCCACGCCTATAGTTCAACATGTTCAACATCGATTGCCTATTACATTTGACATTCTACTTAAAATAGTGAATGCTGTTCGAAGTGCATCATATTCACAATTCTTTAAATCGGTCATCCATACAGTGTTTTGTGTTGCATTTTATGGTTTCCTGAGATGTGGAGAATTCACAGTGAATAGCGAGTTTGATTCTTTTTCTCATTTGTGTATTGGTGATGTCAGTTTTAGGGAAAGAGAACATTATGTGATTCTTAATTTAAAAGGATCTAAAACAGATCCAGGTAGAAGAGGAGTATCCATTGTGTTATTCAAAAATGGCCTCCCAGTATGTCCTTTCAATGCATTAATAAAGTTTGTGTCAGTCAGGTTGTCACAAGGAGCTGGACCATCAGACCCTCTATTTATTATGGACAATGGTAAACCCATATCACGTGAGGTGTTTATCACAGCACTGAGACATGTTCTAACTATATCAAACATTGATGCACGTATGTTCAGTGGACATTCATTTCGTTCTGGGGCAGCAACCTCAGCAGCGAAAGCTAGGTTAGAAGACTATTTAATAAAAACTTTGGGTAGATGGAACTCTGACTCATATTTGTGTTACATTAAAACTCCTCTACAGAGTATCAGACAGGCACAGCTTGCCATGTCAACTAAGTAGAGGGCTGAGCACTGTGGAACTTATATTCAGATTACAATGAAACGTACAGCGTATATATTATATACTTGTTCATCCTGTTTGTCATATTAGTAAATCTCTTGATTTATATATCTGATATACAAATATTATAACAGATATCTAACACAGTATGTATATGTGTTGTTTAACAATATATTCTTCCTTGGGGCTTCAGATGATAGTCTTACACATATCACACTATCACCTTCATTTTGGGCATTTTCAAACTTTTATTATTCACTTGGATACTTAAAGTGCAATTCACAATTAAATGACATCAAAGTGGAGATTATAAGGTACACACTTATAGATTGCATTTATTCAGTATACTAGCTCTGCACGGACAGGGCCCTACTCACGGAGGCAGCGCTGATGGGATCTTACTTTAGACACACCCTCAGACAGCGTCGAGGGGATCTTTATCTTACAGGTACGTTCTCCCTCAGACAGCGTCGAGGGAAGCGTAACTTACACACTCCCTAAGACAGCGTCGAAGGGATCCTTGCTTTATCTTACACACTCCCTAAGACAGCGTCGAAGGGATCTAAGCTTACAGGTGCATTCTCCCTCAGACAGCGTCTAGGGAAGTGTAACCTACACTACACTACACACTCCCGGAGACATTGTCAATGGGATCTTCCATAGGTATGTGTAGACTTTCATCAGCTCCCAAGGCCATATATAGTTTTGAAGAATGAGGTCATGTTTAAATATTAGTAAATGTATATATAGTGTCTAGTTTATAAAATTTGTTTATTCATTGAGTATATAAATGTATTGTTTGTTAGTAATACATTATTTACAAAAAGTATCTGTGTTGGTTGTTTATAAATTCACCATTAATTAAAAAAGGCTGAAATAATTCTGGCCACAATTTATTGGAGTTTAAAAAAACCCACTTTTTTATTTTTTTTAAATCCCAGAACTTCCCTCCTTTAAACTTCCCTTTATTTTTTTAAAATGTTCAGTCACACTATATATCTAAATTACCCATTTCTTTATAATTTTCTAAACAAATATTTGTTTACATTTTTGATAGCTTTGTAAAGCAAAATTACATGCATGTGTTGAGATATACCTATAGACAGGGAATCTGTGATTAAAAAACAAAAAACAAACCCCAAACAAAACAAACAATACAAAACCTGTGTGTGTGACATTTTCAGCTACATGGGTTGGAGGTGTGTAAGTAATGCTGTGTTTGTGACATTTTCAGCTACGTGTGTTGGAGGTGTGTAAGTAATGCTGTGTTTGTGACATTTTCAGCTACATGGGTTGGAGGTGTGTAAGTAATGCTGTGTTTGTGACATTTCCAGCTACTTGGGTTGGAGGTGTGTAAGTAGTGCTGTGTTTGTGACATTTTCAGCTACGTGGGTTGGAGGTGTGTATGTAGTGCTGTGTTTGTGACATTTTCAGCTACTTGGGTTGGAGATGTGTAAGTAATGCTGTGTTTGTGATATTTTCAGCTATGTGGGTTGGAGGTGTGTAAGTAATGCTGTGTTTGTGATATTTTCAGCTACGTGGGTTGGAGGTGTGTATGTAGTGCTGTGTTTGTGACATTTTCAGCTACGTGGGTTGGAGGTGTGTATGTAGTGCTGTGTTTGTGAAATTTCCAGCTACTTGGGTTGGAGGTGTGTAAGTAATGCTGTGTTTGTGATATTTTCAGCTACGTGGGTTGGAGGTGTGTAAGTAATGCTGTGTTTGTGAAATTTTCAGCTACGTGGGTTGGAGGTGTGTAAGTAGTGCTGTGTTTGTGATATTTTCAGCTACGTGGGTTGGAGGTGTGTAAGTAATGCTGTGTTTGTGAAATTTTCAGCTACGTGGGTTGGAGGTGTGTAAGTAATGCTGTGTTTGTGATATTTTCAGCTACGTGGGTTGGAGGTGTGTAAGTAATGCTGTGTTTGTGATATTTTCAGCTACGTGGGTTGGAGGTGTGTATGTAGTGCTGTGTTTGTGAAATTTCCAGCTACTTGGGTTGGAGGTGTGTAAGTAATGCTGTGTTTGTGATATTTTCAGCTACGTGGGTTGGAGATGTGTAAGTAATGCTGTGTTTGTGAAATTTTCAGCTACGTGGGTTGGAGGTGTGTAAGTAGTGCTGTGTTTGTGATATTTTCAGCTACGTGGGTTGGGGGTGTGTAAGTAATGCTGTGTTTGTGATATTTTCAGCTACATGGGTTGGAGGTGCATACATCAATGGTACGGCTGAGATGATAGTGCGGAGCGGTCTCATCTGGTGCCAGGCTCCGTTTGGATACGCTTTGAGTCTCGTCTTTGGTAAGTCCATTTGCTGTGCTGCATGTTATTGCCCTCTAACCTATTGTTTATCATTTATGTTATATGGGTTACAATAGTTATATATAATCTATATCTATTTATAAGTTGTATTTAATTTTTATCAATAATTAGTTTGGGTTGATATACACAGTATATATATACATGTACATGTATATATATATATATATCAAAGGAAAATCTGGTTTATTTATATATTGACTAATACAGATTGTGTATAATAATAAAAACGTTTTTGTTGTTTCCAGAACATTTTTCATTTTACTTTTACTCCATTTAACACATTTTGGTCATAAAAAGTAAGCCAAATGATTTGCAGTATATATTGGTTTTAACAACAATAATTTAATGATTTGCAGTATCTGAGTGACAATAATTACATGTAGATGATTTATGATATAAGAATGACTAACTAAATGATTTATGGTATCTGGGTGACAATAGCTAAATGATTTATGGTATCTGGGTGACAATAACTAAATGATTTATGATATCTGGGTGACAATAACTAGATGATTTATGGTATGTGGGTGACAATAACTAAATGAGTTATGATATAAGAGTGATTAACTAAATGATTTATGGTATCTGGGTGACAATAACTAGATGATTTATTATATCCGGATGACAATAACTAAATGATTTATGATATAAGAGTGACAAACTAAATGATTTATGGTATCTGGGTGACAATAACTAGATGATTTATGGTATCTGGGTGACAATAACTAAATGATTTATGGTATCTGGGTGACAATAACTAGATGATTTGTGGTATCTGGGTGACAATAACTAGATGATTTATGATATCTGGGTGACAATAACTAGATGATTTGTGGTATCTGGGTGACAATAACTAGATGATTTATGGTATCTGGGTGACAATAACTAGATGATTTATGGTATCTGGGTGACAATAACTAGATGATTTGTGGTATCTGGGTGACAATAACTAGATGATTTATGGTATCTGGGTGACAATAACTAAATGATTTATGGTATCTGGGTGACAATAACTAAATGATTTATGGTATCTGGGTGACAATAACTAAATGATTTATGATATAAGAGTGACAAACTAAATGATTTATGGTATCTGGGTGACAATAACTAGATGATTTATGGTATCTGGGTGACAATAACTAAATGATTTATGGTATCTGGGTGACAATAACTAGATGATTTGTGGTATCTGGGTGACAATAACTAGATGATTTATGATATCTGGGTGACAATAACTAGATGATTTGTGGTATCTGGGTGACAATAACTAGATGATTTATGGTATCTGGGTGACAATAACTAGATGATTTATGGTATCTGGGTGACAATAACTAGATGATTTATGGTATCTGGGTGACAATAACTAGATGATTTATGGTATCTGGGTGACAATAACTAAATGATTTATGGTATCTGGGTGACAATAACTAGATGATTTATGGTATCTGGGTGACAATAACTAGATGATTTATGGTATCTGGGTGACAATAACTAGATGATTTATGGTATCTGGGTGACAATAACTAGATGATTTATGGTATCCTGGTGACAATAACTAAATGATTTATGGTATCTGGGTGACAATAACTAGATGATTTATGGTATCTGGGTGACAATAACTAGATGATTTATGGTATCTGGGTGACAATAACTAGATGATTTATGGTATCTGGGTGACAATAACTAGATGATTTATGGTATCTGGGTGACAATAACTAGATGATTTATGGTATCTGGGTGACAATAACTAGATGATTTATGGTATCTGGGTGACAATAACTAGATGATTTATGGTATCTGGGTGACAATAACTAGATGATTTATGGTATCCTGGTGACAATAACTAAATGATTTATGGTATCTGGGTGACAATAACTAGATGATTTATGGTATCTGGGTGACAATAACTAGATGATTTATGGTATCCTGGTGACAATAACTAAATGATTTATGGTATCTAGATGACAATAACTAAATGATTTATGGTATCCTGATGACAATAACTAGATGATTTGTGGTATCCGGATGACAATAACTAGATGATTTATGGTATCTGGGTGACAATAACTAAATGATTTATGGTATTTAGGTAACAATAGGTAGATATAATATGGTATCTGGGTGACAATAACTAAATGATTTATGGTATCTAAGTGACAATAACTAAATGATTTGTGGTATCTGGGTGAAAATAACTAAATGATTTGCGGTACCTGAGTGAGAATAACTAGATGATTTATGGTATCAGGATGACAATAACTAGATGATTTATGGTATCTGGGTGACAATAACTAGATGATTTATGGTATCCTGGTGACAATAACTAGATGATTTATGGTATCCTGGTGACAATAACTAAATGATTTATGGTATCTAGATGACAATAACTAAATGATTTATGGTATCCTGATGACAATAACTAGATGATTTGTGGTATCCGGATGACAATAACTAGATGATTTATGGTATCTGGGTGACAATAACTAGATGATTTATGGTATGTGGGTGACAATAACTAAATGAGTTATGATATAAGAGTGATTAACTAAATGATTTATGGTATCTGGGTGACAATAACTAGATGATTTATTATATCCGGATGACAATAACTAAATGATTTATGATATAAGAGTGACAAACTAAATGATATATGGTATCTGGGTGACAATAACTAAATGATATATGGTATCTCGGTGACAATAACTAAATGATTTATGGTATCTGGGTGACAATAACTAGATGATTTGCGGTACCTGAGTGAGAATAACTAGATGATTTGTGGTATCTGGGTGACAATAACTAAATTATTTATGGTATCTGGGTGACAATAACTAGATGATTTGTGGTATCTGGGTGACAATAACTAAATGATTTGTGGTATCTGGGTGACAATAACTAGATGATTTATGGTATCTGGGTGACAATAACTAGATGATTTGTGGTATCTGGGTGACAATAACTAGATGATTTATGGTATCTGGGTGACAATAACTAGATGATTTATGGTATCTGGGTGACAATAACTAGATGATTTGTGGTATATGGGTGACAATAACTAGATGATTTATGGTATCTGGGTGACAATAACTAGATGATTTATGGTATCCTGGTGACAATAACTAAATGATTTATGGTATCTGGGTGACAATAACTAGATGATTTATGGTATCTGGGTGACAATAACTAGATGATTTATGGTATCCTGGTGACAATAACTAAATGATTTATGGTATCTGGGTGACAATAACTAGATGATTTATGGTATCCTGGTGACAATAACTAAATGATTTATGGTATCTGGGTGACAATAACTAGATGATTTATGGTATCTGGGTGACAATAACTAGATGATTTATGGTATCTGGGTGACAATAACTAGATGATTTATGGTATCCTGGTGACAATAACTAAATGATTTATGGTATCTGGGTGACAATAACTAGATGATTTATGGTATCTGGGTGACAATAACTAAATGATTTATGGTATCTAGATGACAATAACTAAATGATTTATGGTATCCTGATGACAATAACTAGATGATTTGTGGTATCCTGATGACAATAACTAGATGATTTGTGGTATCTGAATGACAATAACTAGTTGATTTATGGTATCCGGGTGACAATAACACAATGATTTATGGTATTTAGGTAACAATAGGTAGATATAATATGGTATCTGGGTGACAATAACTAAATAATTTATGGTATCTAAGTGACAATAACTAAATGATTTCTGGTATCTGGGTGAAAATAACTAAATGATTTGCGGTACCTGAGTGAGAATAACTAGATGATTTATGGTATCAGGATGACAATAACTAGATAATTTATGGTATCTGAGTGACAATAACTAGATGATTTATGGTATCCAGGTGACAATAACTAAATGATTTATGGTATCTGAATGACAATATCTAGATGATTTATTATATCCAAGTGACAATAACTAGATGATTTATGGTATCTGGATGACAATATCTAGATGACTTATAAATCCGGGTGACAATAACTAGATGATTTATGGTATGTGGGTGACATTAACTCAATGATTTGCAGTATTTGAATGAAAATAACTGGATGATTTATGGTATCTGGGTGACAATAACTAGATGATTTATGGTATGTGAGTGACAATAACTAGATGATTTATGATATCTGGATGACAATAACTAGATTATTTATGGTATGTGGGTGACAATAACTCAATGATTTATGGTATTTGACTAACAACAAGTACATGATTTATGGTATGTGGGTGACAATAACTAGATAATTTATGGCATCTGGGTGACAATAACTAAATGATTTGTGGCATCCAGGTTACAATAACTAGATGATTTATGGTATCTGGGTGACAATT